>NW_026623232.1:8221911-8238608 GCF_030028575.1 Malurus melanocephalus
TACTGAAATTTTGCAGGAGTGTGAGTGCAAAATAGAGGGAAAATTTATTTTAAGCATAATTGTCCTGACAAAAAATGTTTATGGTGTTGGAAACTGGACTGAAATGACTATGTGTGGCACCACTTGTAATTGATTTTATAAGAAGCATTTTTTAACCTGCTGGCAAGATTTGAAAAAATGTCAGTCTAGGGGGAAAAGAGATTTCTGTGTGTGGCTACTTTTCTTTATATTGTGTAATGTAAAACCATTTGTTTCCTGAATAGAAGTTTGTAATTAAAACAAATTAGAAAGTGACTGGGAGATTTTTATGAGGAAAGAAGTGYATATGGATGGGTTGGTTTTCTGAATATGAGTTTTTCTGTAGTTTCTTTATAATAGCTGAATTCACCCTTAGGGTTTGCAATGCAGTGTATACAATTATTTATGAGATACCAGAGTATGATAAATAGAGCATTCTGACATTAAAAAAAACACTCAAAGAAACCTCAGGATGTATTRCATGCCTGCTTTGTATTAACCCTGACCTTTATTGTGAAACTCAGAATAACTAGAAATAAAAAAGAAGTTATGTTAATGGTATGTAGATAAATTAGCAGAAGTACATTTAATGTGATGGCCAGACATGATAAATCTTGTTCTACCTTTATACAATTATCCTCTATGCAATCGTTTTAAATGTTGAATTTGTTCTTCATCAACCCTGCAGGAAGAAACAGATTCATAGAATAGGAATGTATCACCAGGATCAATGAATTCATCTAGTTCTCACACAACTCTGTAAGAGACTTTTAGTCAGKCCATAAAAGTCTAGGGAACAAACCTGCCTCAAGCCCACACATTTCGCAGCAGTCAACATAAGCTGTACATTCAGAGGGAACCAAAAGCTGTAGCCCTGATGTGCTTCCCATACCTGAGTGTTCTGCAGTGTCAGAGAAACGTGAGCAGTACCACCCATGGTTACAGTTCCTTTCTCATAATTTAAAAGAAGGTTGACCACTTGATTTTTATTTCCTTTTTACAAGAACTATTAAAAACGTTAAAATTTMTTCCTAAGTACCCTTTAAATGTTTTAAAATGTTTTTAATGAGTTCTTTTTGTTCCCACAACAATGCTTTTGGGATGAGTTGTCTGCAACACGTTCCCTACACCTTTCCTGTGTCTTTAGGGGTTTGAATACCTTTCAGCTGCTCTTTTTTCACACTTCGTAGGCCTAGCTTAGCCAGTCTCATAYACTTGGTGGGAGCTTTACATTTGCTGCATAGTTCCCATGGCCTCTCTTCTACCTCATCTTTGACACTGTGTAACAAATGGTTGGTTTTGTGCTCTGCTGCCTGGCTGGGTGCATTGGCCTGTGATGCTGTGTGCCAGCAGCTATGGGTGAATGTTTTCTCTTTGGTATCCCTTGGAAAAGTGCACTTTCTTCTCCTGTACAGTGCTTTAGGCTCCCCACTGGTGCAGGGGAGCAGGTGCAACACCCAGCATGTTAAGGAACCAGGAGAAAAGCCAGGAGAAAAGTAGATGTAAACATCTACAGAGCTGCACTAACCACCGCAGTAAGAGTAGGTTTTTTTGTGGTGACTTTGTATCCTCACCCTGAGCTGCTGAGGGAAGTGTCTTACGTGCCTGCAAAGTTGTGCAGACTGGAAGGCTGTGTCATAGGACTGCCTTTTGTGAACAGCTGTTCCTCTGATACCTGATTTTTGATTTTATGGGCATCTTGGGTTGGTTCTTATTTCTTGAGGGGCTACCTGGTATTTGGACACAAGGTGATTTTTTTTTTWAAAGCTGACTTTTCAGTTAGCTTATGCACGTGTGTGAATGTGCTGCATGTGTGTGTTCATCCTGTACTTCACCAGAGGACATGACTTTGGAAAGGGCCAGAATATTTTTCTTCTTTCAGAAGACAAAATGTGATAGAAAGTCCAGCACTGGAAAAATACATTTCCTTCATTAGACTTATTTCATGGTGTCTGCACGGTCACTTCTGGACCCAGTAATAATTGATGGATATTGCCCTGTGCGTTTAGTATGAGGGTGAAAGTTCTGCTAAGTGGGACTTGTAGAAAAAATGAAACCTAATAATACTAAGTAAAAAAGCCCCAACTGCCAGCAACCTTGTAGCATACCAAGCCAATTGAATGAACAAATGTGAATAGAATAAACAGGCAGAATTAATGCCAAGAAATGCGCATTTGGTCTGGCATTCAGACCAAAGCAAAATACAGTGCAACCACAYGAAGATTGCTGAAGCTCTTGGAACTTACTTCAAAAATCCAAAGCCAATAAAATACATATCTAAAAGGTAAAAAGCAGGCTCAATCCACCAGATATTTCTAAAGAAGGGCACTCTACTTCTACTCTAGTATTAAACACAAGTTGTGGCACAYTTTGTATTTACAGAGCAGTGACATGTTGAACAGTGAGCAGGGACTCTTTCATTTGCTTCAGTTAGCTTTATACTCATGTGTTCATGCACTGCCACCATTGTTTTTGGCTTTTTATGTACCAAGAATGGCTGGTAGTCAGAGAAAACTATTCCTACAAATAGTCTTAGTGTGTGTTTGTTCTTTTTTGTTTGTTATTTTGTTATGTTTGTTGTCTCATTTCAGGACAGAATGTTTTAGTGTCTTCTGTTACTTGAATACACAGCATCATCTCTCATTGGGACACCTAGTCTTAGTATACCTGACCAGATATTCAGATTCAGTATTTTTGAATCTCTGGCACACTGTAATAAACATGAAATCAGAGCTGTCCTTGAGAGGTATTTCTGAAACAAAGAACTAGTGTTATTACAGTGGGATTTACCTACTGCTATCTCTTCAGCTTCTCACGTGAGCTTGGATGATTTCTTCTGAATTTTTGCCCTTCACATTCCCTTTATAAAATTAGCATGCCCAGTTTGTCTGCTGGGAGGTGSATGAGCAAATGCCAGTGCTCTGCTGGGAATCTTGTGGCATTAACTGGTCTCCAAAATGTGACACAAAACACTTTCTTCTCACTTTTTCCAACYTTGTATCCTTAAATTGTAAGATATTCCAGGATTATCTCTTTCCATGTAAGTAATCAGTAGAGTGGATCTCCAGCTTGATTGAGATCCCTAGAGATTGTTCTAATAGTGGCAACAAGACATATTAATATCTTACAGAGAAAGCAGAGGAAGACTCACAAGCCTTTCTCTCCATGTTTGTTTTTGATGTGATCCATCCATTAAACTTTGAYATGCACACATCTACGATCCTTCTGTGTTTGAGTCTTTCACTTTCCCAGTGCAGTCAGTTGGAGTTTTGTCTCTGACGCCTGGTGCAGTAGGAACAAGGTCTGTCAGCATAGGGAGAGGAACCCTTCGAGGCAGCTCTTCTGTCTGCTGATCTCTCTCATCCCTCTCATCTCTCAGCTTTCATCTCTCATCTCTCTCTGTTTTTTATTTCATCTCATCCCAGGGAAAAGGATTCACAAGCCCTTTGGTCAAAGAAGGAACCTTAGCTGTCAACCCTTAACACCTACATGAAGAGGATATTTGTTGGTGTGAAATACATGCAAAATGTAGCAGGCATTATAAAATATTGAATAAATCTACATGAGACAGACAGGCATACAGAAATACCCTCTAGTTTTCAGTTCCTCAATTCTTGCTCAGTGTTCTTGCCTTGTCTTTTTTCAGGGCAACACAATGGCATTTGTTTACTTAYTTTAAAATATTATTTTTATTTTGAGATCTTGCTTTGGAGGAATTGCTATTGATGCCTTGATTTAATTAGCATAGGACTTGGTAATAGCCATTCTTTCTTCCTTGGGAAATATTAAGATTTACTAGCAAGGCCTCCAGAATTAAGTGGTTTAAAACTGGCACTTTTTAGAGTAAAACTGGGGAACATTGGTTTGTTTACTTTAGGTTGTAATTATGCTGAGTAGATTTTTAACTTGAATTAAACTGTCTTAATTTGGAGCCATATTTCCATTGCACATTTCTTGATAAGCATACTCTAAAAGAAATCCTTAATTCTTTATTGGAATCCAATGAATCTTGTGAGAGATGATTTTTTTTCCAGAATTGTTGCAGAAAAAGAGGTAAATGGAAGCTGAAGCTGATTTTGATTATCAAATTTCAGTAAAAGTACGGAATGATGACAGTTCATTCTTTGCCATATAGAATTTAATTCCTTCCGTAATGTTGGGAGTTGCAATAATTCTTTTTCATTAGGAATATCTGAAAAGATTAATTTTTTCTTATATAAATATTGCAAAATTKACAGGCTGAGAGTCCTTAGCTAGATTGGCTCCTGTTTGAGTGATACCTAATTACACATTTTCAGAGCACTACCTTGGTTTTGACTGTTTCTAGAGCCACTACTGTCTTTGTAATATCAAAAGTTGACATTTTTAAAGTGCATTTGCAAAACTTCCCTCAAACTTACAACTTCCACTGAGTTTTTAAAACTGGAGATGTTGAATTAGTAGCATAACATTTTTTTATCGTCCGCTCTATTGTCCCTGCTTTTTGTTAGTGGAAGCAAACCACTGGAGAGTTTAATTTTGTTTATACTTTTTTCTTTCTCAATGGCATTTCAAGACTTCTACCTCCAAAAAGCTGTACTRTCAGATAGGAGTAAAGTGATAAGAAAGCAATGAAAGGAAGTCTGAATGCTATTTAGTAGGTTGCATTCAATCACAAGAAGAATGCTAGAAGAGAGAATAAAAGTAATGAAAATCTTTTGAAGCATATTTGTTATGTTTTGGGGGCAAAATTGGCAGGAAATTTTATCTTTTGGATGTAAGAGAATTACTCAGGAGTTTTTAGCAGAAATACTTGTCTCTTCCTCCTTCCTCTCCACATGATGTTCTTGCACTTTCAGAGACTCAACGGAAGAGAGCACAGAGCCCCAAAGGCCTTGTTTCTGCTCTTGCTTAATGTAGAGAAATTGCTGGACTGTTTAGAAAAGTAGTTCTTTTGTTAGACTAGTGAATCTCTTTGGCAGGGGAGATCACATAGGAAATTTTAGCCACTGGGGAGCAACAGGTTGCTAAAGAGAATACCTCTGTATTTACTTTGAGCTCCTGCTTTTGTGTAGTTTATCATAGAGTGCAGTTCTGGTGTTTCATGGGGTAATGGGCCTGACAGCAATTTGCCATTAGAAGCAACCTTTTACACACATTCACTATCACAGACAGCAAAAATATGAATAGCAATGCCAGCAGGTTTCTGTGCACTCTGTCTTCCTGACATTATTCATTAAATACAGCATATTTTCTCACAATTGGTCAATTACTGCTGTTAACAAATGGTTTATTACCACATTAACCTGCATTAATAGAGTCTTGTGTGAGAACTGGCAGAGATAACCAATTTCTCAACCTTTATAGGTTTCAGTAATCCCTTTGTGTCATGGCATCTACAATTTTCTGGATTGAAAAAATGGGGACAATTTTCAGAGACTTGACTGTGAGAAGTATCTGGCAGTACTTCAGTAGGTCCATAGACATGGCATTATTCTGTATTCAGAATTGTTGGTTGCTCACAAGGCTTTCTGGGGTATTTAAACATCCTGAAAATGTAGGAGAAAAATCTGTTGTGGTTGGGCTGATGGAAAAGGTTGATCCAACAGCTCTGGATGTCTGATTCCTGAAATGTACAAATATTCAGGTCTTCTTCAGAGCTATGATGGGAAGTGTTATGTCAGTATAGGTGGGACTTGTATTTAATAATAATATTTAGTATTTGAAAATTACTCAGATTCCTGAGCAACTGTCACAGTATGAGGATGAAGATGCCTGAYGAAGAAACTCAAGGTACTAAAGGAGACAGGGAAAGAACAATTTGGCCAAAAACTACCTGATACGCCAGAATCTATTGATATGTCTAAACAAACTCTCTTTTATTTATTTTGCCTATTAATTAACCTCTGAATTAGAAAGTGGATGCCAAGGAGGACAGTGTGAGTACCTGATGTGTGCTTCATGATGCAGAGAATATAGGTACCAAGCAAAGAGAAGTCAAAACTCTGCTGAATGCTGAGGAAATACACAAGGTGGGGCAAGAAGAATCCCAGGCCCAAACCCACACTTTACTTTTAATACTCCCTTYACTTGTGTACACTTGCATTCTTGGGGAAAGCCTCATTCCAGAGGCATCCTGCTCTGCAATCACCCATATGCATATGAGCTCATGCCCATGAGGAAGAATAGAAATTCCTATAGTAGAAGGGCAGTGAAGAATGAAGATGGTGCTGTTTATTGCCTTATCCCACCATCCAGACACAGATAAGCTTAGTGGAAAAAGTCAAGCAGCACTCTTCATMACGCAGTGAGAGCAGGGACTCTGAGCACAGCACAATGTATCAAATTACGCCTCAAAGCCAGCTAAAGTCACATAGTTGCTTTGGCAGAAGTGGTGGGCAAGGTCTATGTACTCTCCTCCTCAGCAGTCCAGAGAGAGRATTGAAATCCATCCCACCTAGTTTGGGAAGGGAGCAAAAGTAATAGAGAAGGAGACGATCTGTAGGATTCATTTTAATAGTATTTTCCTTGTCTCCTGAGGATTGCTTTTCTACTCTGTTGAAGAGACAAGACATTATGCAGATAGTTTGAMAAATAGCATTCTCATGAATATAAAATCATTTATATCAGATATGAGCATGCTGAGCAGTCAGTAAGAGGCCAAGGGCAGAAGTGTGTGATGTTCTCCATCAGACTGCACTATGCAGCGTGGTTTGTTTKAAGGCTCTGGGAAGGTTTGGCTCTGCTGGTTGCATTGGATGAAAAGAATGACTCCCCACGTTTTGCCTCCACACCGTGMATTTATGTACTCCTCACAGAAGACTTTTTAGGCTGGGAATTTGAACAGTGTCCAGTGCTGGCAGTGTTGCTTAACTTATTCATCCATGACTTGGGCARAGGGGCAGATGCCTCCTCAGCACATTTGCTGTTGTCACAAAACTAGGAGAGAGCAGCCCAAGCCCCAGAGTTCTGTGCAGCTTTTTAGAAGGACCTTGACAGGTTGGAGAGATGGGCAGAGTGTCACAGAATCATTAGGATTGGAAGGAATCTCTGGAGATCACCTCATCCAACCCCTCTCCCAAGGCAGGATCACCTARAGCAGTTACACAGGAACTTGTTGAGGTGGCTTTTGAATGTCTCCACAGCCTCCCTGGGCAGCCTGTTCCATTTGAAATTCAACAAAGGCAAATGCAGGGTCCTGCAGCTGTGGAAGAATAACCCCATGCACCAGCGCAGGCTGGGAAGCAGCTCTGTGGAGAGGGACCTGGGGGTCCTGGGGGACAACAAGCTGTCCATGAGCCAACAGTGCCCTTGTGACCAAGAAGGTCAGTGGTATACTGGGGTGYACTAGGAAGAGCATTGCCAGCGGGTTGAGGGAGGTGATCCTGCCCCTCTTCTCAGCCCTGGTGAGGCCACATCTGGAGAGATGTGTCCAGTTCTGGGCTGCTCAATACATGAGAGACRWGGAGCTCCTGGAGTGGGTCCAGTGGAGGGCAACAAAGATGATTCAGGGACCGGAGCATCTCTCTTGTGAGGAAAGGCTGAGGGACCTGGACCTGTTCAGCCTTGAGAAGAGGCAGCTGAGAGGGGGGGATGTCAAGAGGAAGGATCCAGGCTCTGCTCGTTGGTGCCCAGCAAGAGGACAAGAGGCAATGGGCAGAAACTGATGCACAGGAAGTTCCACCCGTATGTGAGAAAGAATTTCGTTACTGCACAGGTGACTAAGCACTGGGAGATGTTGACCAGAGAGGTTGTGGAGCCTCCCTCACTGGAGATATTCAAGAACAGGATGTAATCCTGTGCCGTGTACTTTAGGATGACCCAGTTTAAGTAGGGAGGTTGGACCAGTGACCCACAGTGGTCGCTTCCAGCCTGACTCATTCTGTGATTCTATAGTTCTGTGAATCTGTAAAGTGGCTTTRGATTACAAAAACCAGGATTTGGCCTCTTTAATCATTCATATACCCTTAAAACACCCAGAGGTATCCCATGACATAGGTTTCCGCACATAACAGTATTTTCCTTTATATTTTCTAAGTGGRGTATTTTGTATCTGCCTCTTCATATTGCTCTGGATAGTAATTAGCAACTGTTCCTTCATAGCCTAGACCAATTGCCTTGTTAAATTTAATCTCAATGAAATAAAAATACTGCCTCATTAATACTAAACCTMACCTTCCTGCTAATTACTATCCTTAGCAAAGGGTTAAACGTCATGCTATTTTACTTTTGTAGCTGGCTGTACTTTTCTGGTTGGTCTCATTAGCACTGACTGCCTTTGAAAATGCTTTTCAATTAATATAATTTTCACATATTTCTTCACCCTCCAATTATGTTGGAAGGATGTTGATTGGGAAGAAATGGTGTGTTATGGGAATTGTGGAATCAGAAAGCACCAAATAAGTCAGCACAGCTTATTTCCAGTAAAGGGTATTTGTATTAACCTCCTGTCTAATTAAACTAATTGTTCAACTAAGTAAGAATTTTAAGGAGTTTAGTGACATTATTAGCAGCGTTTTTGCTCTATGTAGTAGGTGTATAATATGAAAACATGGGTGTTCTTTCAAGCCTTAAGTCACAGCCGCAATGGTTCCAAATGAAATCACTTAGAAGATGAGAGGGCAATGACAAAAGATTTAACTTTTCAAAGAATYTTTTAGGACCTTCAGGACCTTGATGTTGCAAATTTCTGGTCTGAATATCCTGTCATTTACACACAGTTCTAAGCACCCTCAATACAAGGAAGTTGTAAGTGGTAWTCTGACAGAAGAAATCTGATCTACCTATTCCAGCTACTTACCTCATGGTCTTGTTAGATAAATGTCATGTCATCTGAGTAGCTAATTAGCCATCTAGCTTCTGTGAGATTACCACTGAGAAATGGAAAATTTTCCTGTCTTGCCTCCTCTACTCTGATCAAATCCTTCTAAGAGTCCTTAGACATTTCATCTGTTGTTCCACATGTAACTACTGAAAGGTAGAGCTGTTGAATTTGCACCCACTCCTAATACCCAGGATCTGTTACAACTGTCAGCTACACTACTGTTTTTTGTGCATCAATCCAGATACCATATTGTAGAGTTCAGAGATAACCTAACAGGGATATGATTWATATTTGAACGAAATAGATACATCTTAATTGGATGATTCCCGAGTAGGATGACAAATAACTTCCTTTAAGTAGCCCTTGAAACCTAAGTCGTTTGGACTCATCAGATCGGTTTAATTAAGAATCATGAAATTGAATCAGTAGAAGGAAATGCATATCTGTGCRCTGTGGTGGACTGAAACCCTCTCCAAATTTGGTTCTTCTTCCATACTAACAGAGAGGTAAAAACTTTTTCTGAGAGATGACAATAGACAGAGGGTGAATGATCTTTTTAACAGCATTGTGAAGCAATCACGGGCATCTTACAGTCTGTGCAGGAGAGACTGATAGGGTGCAGGAAGTGGGGAAACAGAGTTATGGCTGTGGGTGAATAGAGATACACTTCTAAGAAATTATAATAAAAGAGGTGCCTAGGTCCTGAAATTTTGGTCTGATGTGCCAACCCTTAAATGTGAATCTTGATTTACTACAGCAAATGAATATTCTTAGTAGCAGGAGTACTCAGGAAAATTAATAATGTAAAAATGGAGTATATATTTTTCCTCTAGAAAGCCTTAGGCATTTGAGGCCTCTAGAAATTGAAACTGTAAGAAAAGTCTCATGTATCAATATATGTATAATACAGCAGTAAGATAGTAAAAGTGCAACGTTCAGGACAACTTCTCTTGCAGCTGCATTACCATCCAGTCTTAGCAGGAGCACTGGTGATTTAAAAGACGTTGGATTCTTTTGAGAAGAATATCTATTTTCTGGCTCTCTGTCATAATTGTGCCTTTCAGGACTTAGGTTTCTAGCAAGAAAATGACATTCTTGAAATCATTATAGGGTTTCTCTTACCTCACTGAAAAAAAGGAGGTGAAGACAAGGTGTGTGTTTATACTATGGTTATTAAAAAAACGTTTTTCTACTTTGTGGAACTTCTGACTTTAAAACAGCCGGGAATCCTTTCCTATGCAACATCTTTATCCGAGAAAATGTTGACACATAGTGCTCTTTGATCACTTCTGCATGAGACTCAGTATAATTAGGTATATGTATCCTCTAAATTTGATCTGTTATTTTGAAGAAGATAACCACACTGAATAGGGAGGAAATGAAGAGGTGAAACTTCCAATTTTTCTGGTCTGCATGTCAGGGATCAAAGACTGAAACACAAGTTCTAGAAAATTTATGTTGACATCACGTCACCTCTCTGAGTCAGMGCACAGTGCAGTGTAAGCGTACCGTACACACAAGACTGTCATACTGGTTCTATGGAAGGCAGCTACTGGGAGACACTAAGCCTGCCTTAGGAAACTCTTGGAGGCACTTGTGATACTGACTGCACTTTTATGCTTTCTGCATCTAATMAATTTGTTTTTCTCTTGAGATTTGCAGTCTCCATTTATTCCTAGCAGATTACAATACATCATCTCCTGAGCACACTGTCTCCCGGAAGGCCTTGCTGTGAAGGTGATTATGCTTAATAACACTTACTGAGAAAAAAGCTTCCACACTGCTGTCTGGGGTTATTTACCCCATGCCCATGTGGCAAGAAGAGTATGTGGGACAGAASTCTCTGCAGGTCACATTCTCCCAGTTCTAAGGAGCCTTATTTCCATGGAGATTTTTATAGAGCGGCTCAGAGAGCRGATCCCCTGCCACAGACAATGACTCACACTGAGCTGCTTTAATGGAAACAGATTTGCAATAATCCAGGCGTAGTGGTTTTCTTTCACAAAGAATAATGAGCAAGAATTCAATGCAACTGTTTATAATGGCCATGAGAAGAACTTCTCTGACTGCTATGACAGTTTGGGGTGTAAGTCAGCCCAGTTAATGTGCCAGGAAACAGATAATAAAAATTTCAAGTGTGCTGTCACTGAGTCAGTGGAGTTAGCAGACAATCATCAGTCTCAATTTCACTGTGCCCTGAGCAGTGCACAGTGTTAAATCTTTAGTGGGAGGGACCCAGACTGCTCAGCTGCATGCCATTGAGCCTCAGCTGCAGAAATACCTTTTCAGTTAGAAGCCAGAGCCTGTTCTTTGAGGTTGGATGGATTTGTAATCTGCCAAATATTCACATTTAGTGTTTCTGTGGTGCTTGATGGAGGCATCTGTCTCATCTTGGGTTCTGGTGACTGTAAGAGCRCAGCATTGATTCCAGCGTAGTCCTTTCACTACTTACGCTCAAGAATATCTTTTAGTAGGAGACACTAAATCCTTAGCATATGTTTAACTGTCTTGTTCCTTATACACAGATTTCTATACAACAGATAGTTATTAACTCTTTATATATATATATATATATATATATATAAATTATATTTAAGGGAGCACTGAAAAAAGATTGTTTGTGTGATGAGAGGATCCTGATCACAGAACTGAGGTGAGCAGCCAGTGCATCAGGCCCAGACTTGATGTGAGAGAGCACCTGCCTAGCTGTTGTCAGCTGGCAAACTGTGGAGGGGGTGCACTGGAGCAGTGAGGCAGCAAAGTGGCACACCCAAGAAGGACAAAGACCAAGTGCTTGATCTTAGAAATCCTATCATGAAGTATTTTTCATATATTCATCATAAGCCTAGGCCATTTTTCTGGTACTCCTACCAGTTTTTGATTGTTTCAGAATCTCTCTGCTTTAGAGATTAGAATATCTGTATTTGTTGCTGGTTTATAAATGTCTTTKTTAATTTTCCTTTTTGTTTAGCTTAAATAATTAGTTTTTCTGCTCTGTTTACACAAGAGCAGTCATACCCTCCATCAGTGCACACTTTGCTTGGACAGTTGCCATTTCCTAAAACAACTGCWCCTTTCCCTTCAGGAACACTCTCAATCCAATTGATTTTTTTCCTTGAGCAAGATTGRATAGAATCACATTTTTCTGGTACAGCCTTTTCTAATGTAAATGTACAATACCAGTCTGTTTCACTGGAAATACTTTACCATGAATTGAGMTTATAATGCTCAGGGTTGCATTTCTTGGTATTTACAGTGATAACACTCCAAAACTGTTGTGCTCTCATTTTGTTTGTTTAAAAAATATGATTCTCCTCTTAATTGCAGAAATTGTTATTCTGATACAGAGCCTAGAAGCATAGTGCTATGAAACACTGGTTTTTTCAACACTTACGGAACTTACTAGCAGCAAGGTCCTCCTATTAAAACCCCCCAAACTTCCATTTATGTTGACAATTCTTCCATTTTGGCACTAGAAAATAACTTTGTCATCTCCTCTTTATGTCAAGAGGACATTAATTCAAACATGGCATGGCTGTAACCACCAGCAATCTTCCCCCCTTCCTCTACTTCCCCCAGTAATAAATAGCTATTTACTCACCTTAGAGTTCTTCTGTATCTTCTGCATCTTACATAATAATTTTTCATTTAAGATCATGTTGATTGATTTCCTTTAGTGTGATGGATTAGATTTTACCTAATTTCCCTAGAAAACTGCCTACCCTAGCAAATAAAATCATGTTATCTGTCACGGTGTTTTATATATTATATTCTTTCATTTGTATTTTGCTTGATTGAGATCAGGTCTTKTAGTTGCCAATATCACTTTCTCCCCTCTAGTAAATAAAGCCACCACATTTATGATTCCTGATTTGCATGTTTCTGCCTCTGGCTTGACATAAATTGGATTTGTTTGTCAGTATCACTTTCTGTTTCTTTAGTGTCATCTCCATATTTTCTGGATAGTTCATCCTGTTCAGTGCAATGTCCAGTCGTGCTTTATGTGGTTTTACGTTTTCCTTAATCTTTACAAGTGTCCAGTTTGATGTCCTACATCAGAACTTGTGGTTCTTCGTTCCAGTTGTTGCCTTAGTTCTATGTGATAAATACACAGCTTCTTGTGTCTGACTTGGTATTGAGTTTTGTATTGTCAGATAAAGTGTAYCAGGCTTTGGCTACTGCCCCCATCTGTGGCATCCTTCTGGCCCTTGCTCATCTCTGCTCAAAAAYCCATTGAGCTCTTTAAGGACCTAAACCTTCAGCTGATCCTCTGCAAAGCTTTTCTGCTCTGCACGATCTATTGAAATTAATACAGGATTCAGAGAATCTCTCACCCATAATGTTTAAAAGTTTCTGAAGTAGGTATGTTTTTCTAATTCCTTTGTGGCTTATTTCTGTGAAGAAGTCTTGTTCTGAATTCTGTCTACAGTCACTGGAATTAATGGAAAAATCCAAATAGTATGCCTGGACTATTTTACTTTGGCATTTTTTCTCCTACTTCTAATTAATGAAAATACAAAACCACTGCTGAGAACCAACTAAAAGCTGCTCTTGGCTTATGCTCTAGGCCTTAAAAATTTCTGGCAAGTAACATATGGAGAAAAAAATGGAAGAAAAAAAAGAAGACTGCTGTCTTTGAAGTAACATGACATTCTTTGTCCAAACAAATCTATGCAAATGCTGCCAATCCCTGTCTAGTCTAGAAATGCAGGATTGCTTTCAAAGCACACTGGTTTTGGCTCAGGAAACACAGGATTCTGCTCAGGAAGGTAAGGTTGATAATAATGGAAAGGGTTGTTTTAGCAAGCAGAGGTAGTATGTGTACATAGCAAGAATGTACTTGAGAGTAGAGAGAAATCACACTGGCTCTTTCATTTTTTATGCTTAACACAGCCCTTAATTTCTTTGCAGAAAGCCCTTGAGCTTTGCAAGCGATGAAGCAGATTCTGACCTTAATTTTTTCTCTCCATTCATTGCAATGACAAAGCAGTGATGGAATTAATTCTTAAAACCCCTTCATCTGATTCTGAAATTTTAAGAACCAAAATTGCAACGATTTGAACCATGTGATTAAAAAAAAAAATAAGTTTGACAAAATTTTAAAGAAAACTTTAGAGAAAGGACCCTTCTCTCTCAATGACTTAGTAACCATGCTTGTCTTCATGAGAGCTGCAAATCAGCCCCATGTTCCAGGGATGTTTCTGTGTTTCTCTGCTGCTATGGGCCATCTCTTACTCACAAGAGAAAATAATAAAGGTGAAGAAATCTTCCTCCCTCCTATCAACCCTTATTCACTGAAAAAATTTGTGCTTGAATGTTGGTAACCCTGTAAAAGCAAAGTTGTATGCCCAAATTTCTTCAAACTTTCTCTCCATCTCAACATACATTAGTCCCCAAAATCACTATCCATAATCATTTCAAGTTTCCCACAGTTCTCTTCATCTGGAGCTTTTGGGTCAGAAAGAGGACAGACTTTGGAGCCATCTGAGGGACTCATGACTCCATGATACTACCAGGGACTCTGGTTAACAGATTGCCCTCATGTKGTTGCTTATTCCTCTTGTGAGACAGGAAAAATGTGTTCTGGAACTATATTCCTAGACTGTTTCATTCACAATTCTTTACTGTCTTGGACAGAGATTTAAAGGACTGAAGTGGCAACATACCAAAGCTACAGCAAAATGTGCAATTCCCTAGTTCCCAGAAAGCAGCTGTGCTTAAAAGCTGTCAGCCAGCAAAGCCTTTTTCTTCTTGCAAAACTGTGTGTTTCCATCAATTCACTCTGCCCTGGACATCTCAAATTAAGGACTCTCTGTTGCCATCTCAATTATGCATCCTCAGATGAAAGCCAGCATTGATGTGGATGCGTCCAGATAAAGACAGATTGCACCTTCATTTATAATGTGAAATATTTATCTTTTGCTTTTATGGAAATGCTTTGCATTTGAGATGTGATACCAAGCACCCTGAAAAAGTTAATGGGCTCCAATTAATTATCTTCTGTTTCTCCTGGTTCTGTTCCAACCTTTTAATTCTCTAAAGCTATCMGTTTCATTGCTTTATCACTTCTAGCACAACAAGATGTTCCAGGTCGTAACTTGGACCTGTGAGCATAAGAGGATTGCCCAGCAATTCATTTCCCAGCAGATAAACTCTGAAGGGTTCAAATGTGTATCCAAGTGCATCCAAAAATCTTTGGAGGAAAAATCTCATTAGAACAGACTACCTTTGATTTTCTTTCATCCCTGGTTGGCTTTGAAACAGCATCGTTCATGGCTTTGTTTTCAAGTATGCTTCCCCCCACCAACATTTCCTTCTGTAGCTCTGAGTGAAACTGGGTAGCAGAATAATATAAAAGTCTGTGACGAAAAGAATCTAATTTTTTGAGACAATCAAACAATAGAACTAGTTGAAGCACTGGTCAAAAAGTAATGCTGCTGCTTGCTTGTTACTTGACTTGACCTGTGCTGTCTCTTGTCCTATTTGTCATGGTGCTTGTAAGTCATGAWTAGCCAGCAGAGAACTTACTTGTTTTAATGAAAAACATGGCAATGTCCAGCTTCTAAATTACTAAATGTATTTGTAATCAAAAATATATAATACAGTTGTGTATTTGTTATTTAGCTATTTTAGTTTTATTGACTTTTTAAAATTAAATCAGATCATGTTTTTCAATTTCTTCAGCATTTTGATTAGTCTGAATCTTCACATGAGCACCTCAACATTTGTGGAGGTAAAAATGCAAAATTCAGTGAGAAAAATAATAACAATAGCATTACAGTATTAGTTCTTTATCACAATTTCAGTTGTCATTTTCAACTGAAAATTACAGATTCTCCATGTCTCCCATTACACATTCATGCTATTTTATTTCATAGTAATGGTAAATTCTTTGAGGGAATGTGCTGCTAAAAGGTAAATAAAACAGACCATGTCAATTCCTTTTTATAATATTTTCAACTTTATAATATTTCAACTCAGCTTCTATTGAGGCTTTTATTTATTCGTTAGAATAATTACACTTATTCACATTTCTCCTGAACTTCCATTGAAAACTTGCTATCTAAAGCTTTTCAACAAAAGCTTATTTAAACTTCTGTTAAATTGTTTATTCATTTCTTTTTCTTTAATGTCACTAGAAAAATTACAATTGTCATTAYATTTGTGTATGAATATCACTTACTTGTTACAATTGTATAACAAAAGTCTCTGGATATTAGAAGCAATTCTTGAATCAGTTAACAATCTTAAAAGCTAAATCAACAYTTTTACATGCAGTTCACAAGGCATGGCACTTAGATAATTCTCTTGAACTTCATAATATTCTCTGAAGTTCTAGGAAAATGTAGACAGAAATGGACTTTAGCTCAGTATTTTGCAAGGTTTCTGGAAATGTTCTGAGGTGAGAATTTGTTCTTTTGTGACTCCAAGCCATAGATTACCTCCTTGAAATTTCATGTCCAACAGCATCCATTCTTCTACAGAAAAGAGTGCTCCARTGCTGAGACCCAAAGTGCTTTTACACAAATGATTCCTAATGAAAGCCCCAGCAAAATGGACCTATCTCTGCAATCAGCCTTCTCATTTAGGAGCTGGCATAATTCATCCTCCTTCTCATCTGCTGCCCCTCATTATCCAGGTGGCCTGATGTGCCACATTACATTCTTAGTAGAAGTATTCCTTTCAAAAGCATACTGCCCAGATCAGAGCTGTTTCTTTTGATTTGCTTTCTGACTCACTGACATTTGCAGAGATTCGCCAGTGCATCTGAGTCCAAAAACAAGAAGGTAGAAAACACGTGAAGTTCCTTTTGCCTTTCATCTCTTCAGTCTTTGTAGTCAGAAAAGATTTCTATTACATTGGCCTTTCTTTTCCT
>NW_026623232.1:8238703-8277834 GCF_030028575.1 Malurus melanocephalus
GACCTTATTAAAGTTGCTCCTCTCTTTCTTGAGTCCTGCCAGCAGAGTTCTTAGGAGGTCTCCTCATGATGTGAGTCCTATATAAAAGAGCCTTTAGCACTTTGTCTCTTGCGTTGCACTGAACTGTATTCCTGGTACATCAAGATGCACTCAATTGAAGCTGTAGATGCAATTTTAAAACACTGCTGAAAATAATTATTTTCCTCATAGTCAGGTGTGCCTTCAGAGGGGGCTGTAATCTCCTTACACTATCTCAGAGTTTATCCTTTGTCAGTTAACGATACAGAGAATGCTTTCTGTCCTGTGCTGTAGTAATGACCTAGCTGTCATATTACGAATTCCTGCCTTTTTCTGTGCTAAAAGTTGCTAAATAAGTCTGAGGTTATCTATACTTGTGGCTAAACCCTAAAATAAAACTTCATACTATTGCATCAAACTGACAGATATTATCAGCAGACAATTACCAGTCATCTATCTGTGCATTAAATATCTGTGTTTATAGAGGATACTGACTTCCGATGATTCATCTGTCTAGTTTAATCTATGATTAGCGTCTGCGTAGGTGTAACTACACCTACATGCAGATTATGCTTGCAGCGTTTGTTTCTGGGAGGATGAGACTCTAAAAGGAATAATTCCATTTGAGGCAGYTGTGATAGTAGTCCTTATAGACAAATTCATGCCTCACAGGGCAGGCAGCTTATGAGTAGGCAGGACTACATCTCAGAGATTTATAGGAAGAACATTAGCAGTTAGCTGAAATCCATGGAACAGATCTGCACCCCCTCTTCCCTGTCAGACACTGTTCTTCCCAGCACTTCATACTCTGTGTAAAATGCACAGGGTACTTACAGCATCCTAGAATCTCCTTTTGTCCATATAATCAAAGTCAGTAAACTGCTGTTATGCAAAGTTTAATCTGTTTTTTCTCCCCATGCAATTACTGAATSAAATAACACCATACAACAGGATTTTAAAGCTGTAAGTAAATTATAGTGTTAATAGATTGTCAGTTGCATTTGTTTGGGGCTGTGAAATGAGAAACATGTAATACTTACAGAAGTGTCCCAAGCACTGGTTCTGGTTAACTGAATTTCATATCCCACAGAATTCATTTTGCAACATTCAGATCTGCATCATGACTCTAAAATATCCATTGGGAGGTGGAGGAAGTTTCCAGTTATGACTGAGTAAGAATGAAGTCACAAGATCTGGTGTTTGCTGTGCAGTTCTGAAAGTCATAAGATATATTTAAAGGTTGGTATTAGTCTGTAAGATTTCAGCTGCACAGCTGAACTCTTCTGTCACTGTTGGGGCTTCAGTTTGGACTGCAAAGAGCCCGACTGCCGTAGCCCTCGCTATCTTACAGCTGTGTGTGGGGGCTGGGCTYGGACACAGCCTGGGCTCAGAGGGTCAAAACAGCGCAGACTCGWGCTGGGCTGACRTATCAGCCATGGAGATGAATGGGATTGGATAGATGAAAGTATTCTACCAATAAAAGACAAAAACMTGCTAGATTGAGATTGGAGAGTGCCCAGCTGTGTCATCTGGCTGGGACCTGTTTGATTGGTGTGATTCTATGTGCGGGAAGATAAGAAAAGTGTATATAAAGCATGCAGTAGTAGCTCGGGGGCTGGAGGGAGCTGAATATCACTACAGGAGAGGGGAGAGCTGAAATCCGAAGATTAATAAAGAAGAACCTGCCCGCCTGCCTTTCGTGTGTCTTTCCTGCGCCGGGGATCTGCGGGGGCTCAATGAGGCAAATTCAACACCCGACAATCCTAACCACCTGAGTAATGGTCTATAAAACTGCTATGTGATCTGCTGCATCTGAATGGGTGCAAGAACTAACCCATCAGTTGTTTTGTGCTGCTCATTTTTCCATGTGACCTGGACAGTCTGGACAGTTCTGACCATTGCTTCTTTGAGCAGTCATTTGGGGTTTGTATTCTCTGCTCTTACTCCATCCTTTCTCTTTTGGAGCCAGACTTGTGACAGCAGTCCTGTACTTCCTGTAAAACAGCCTTCGTGGCCATATTTAACTAATTTTCTAATACTTAACAGTGTTATTGCCATGCTTTTCAACTTTGATTTCACTGTAACTTCTCAGTTCCTGACTTTTCTTTCACACAGTATTGATATTGGAGTGTCTTCTAGCTTGATGGCTGCAACCTGATCCCAAGTGCTGGGATGCCCTTTCTCCTGGCTCCCTTCAGGAGTTCCCATAATTTAAACATGTTCCTGTACATTTACAGTTTTGAGCTACAGACTGCAAACAGAAAGAAACCCCATCAAACTATTTAATGTTGTCCAGTGATTTTAAATGCAGCTCTTCTATGTAGAGTCCTCTGATTCTGCCTTTCCCAGAACAGCCAAACTAACTTACTTTCCAAGCCTGAATGACTCAAGAGGCTCAGTTCAGGGCTGAGGTTTTCAAATCTGTTTAAGAAAGGGTTCTTCTTGCTTTTATGTCTCAACTAAAACAATTCAGTAGCATAGTCATGTAGAAAAAGGATGCTCACTAGTTTTGACAACATAAGCTATTGAGTTTATCAGGATGGAGGCATAGAGTGGGGAGAGGAGGACTCAACAATTCTGAATACAAGCAAAGTTTATATGTGAGAAAGGAGATGAATTTGAAGTATTATTCTGCAAAACAGCTTTCATAATAAAGGGAGATAATTTTAGATGTCTGGCTAACTTTTCTGAGTGGTCATGCTGATGATACATATGATATATTTATAATTTGTTTTTCTTGAAGTCAATATGTGTTTGTTTTTGCTAAGCCATCAATAAAACCCTCTTGAAAACTTTGACACAAATAGTTCTCTGAAAGTTACTAATAAGTAGCAGGTAGCTGAGCCATCTTGCTTCTTTATTGTTTATATTTGGCAGTAATTATTGGAGGCATGGATTTACTGTGAGTGTCTAAAGAATGTTTCTTCTTGCTTTACATCTAATMGTTTGCCACTTGTATTGCTTAATGTGATACAAGGCTTGTGAAGAGTTGAATGCACCAGACCTTGAAGCTGTTGTTGTCCATAAAGTAAAATAATCTTGTGAAGACAATCTTAGTGCTCAGTCATCAGAAGAGAAGACATGACGGTAGTGTTACTTATGTCTGAATTCCAGAAAAATAATGTTTTGCATTTTGTGTTTATGAGAACTTACTCCAGTGTTGGAAGGGAAATAGTTGCATGAGAAGGGAAATAGTTGCATGCATTCCATAGAGATACCTACCTGATATCTCTTGGACATCAACATGGCCTTAGTCACTAAAGCATTTTCCTAGTAGCCTCTGTATGAAATACAAAAAATGTTGATTATTAAATAACATATAATTAACTTCAGATGAATTYTAAAATTGTACTCATCTCTAATGTAAAACTGAGTTAAGTGACTATGGTTATTTAACATGTGTGTAATTGTAGGCACTTCTATATTAAAATAAACAGTATGTTAGTGAAGTATCTTCTATTCTTTTTTTGAAYGTGCAGTGGAGATCTAAATGACACAAGATTATGTATCAATTGTGATAGTAGATGAATTAGAAACATGTTATCTTCATCTGTATTATTTGATACAGATTGTATTTATGTAGRCCAATTATAATATTATAATATTATAGTATATTATGATTATATATATTATATTAGAGCAATATCAAAATTTTTCTCTCCACCTGAAAGCGTGTGCTTGTAACCTAGAGCAGACAGAAAGTATCTGCTAACCCTCTTGTCCCTCACCAAGGTCCTGGGTGAGCAGCTGCTGATAACCAAGCTGAAGCATATTGAATATTGCAGGAAATGGTCTTCATGAGAAGTAGCTTCTTAGTAGCACTGTTGACATGAAAGAGTAGTGTTAGAAACTATGTTCAAACTGTAAAATGTTAATTTCTTATCTTTTCTCTGCATTTCCTCTCCTGAARCTTAATAAATACATCTAGCATTTAGGAAATGATTTGAAAAAGCTTTTTRAGGGCAATGTATTGACATGTGATTTCATGGTGATACTTCTAAAGCTTTTAGCATAGTCCAGTGTGGTGCAGGTTAAATTCAGGAAAACAATTTTAGTTAATGGGCTTCCAGTTGAAGATTTTTCAGGGGTATCTTAGAAAGTAAAAGTCCRGTTTTCATTGATGTTGTATTTGCTGTCATGCTGAGATTTCTAAAGAGGCTTCGGTTTTCATATGGATGACAAAYAAGGAATCAAAATTCAGGTAAAACCACTCGCCTACTTACACTGAACCCTTAACAACAAGAAGGATGCAAACAGGTAACTGCAGTGTTTGGGTAGGGACAATTAAGTTCTTTGAAACAAATACAGGTTACCTTCATTCAAGGCAGATTTCAGTGTTTTTGTCTAGTCTTCAATATTTATGAAGCATGTTTAAGATGAATAGCATAATACTGAGCCCTGTATTGCTATAGTGATTGGGACTGCTGCTGAGAAATAGTTTCGTATTTTTTAATAAGGGTAGTAAGTAGAAAATGATCCATCAGTGATGTAACCAAGCCTGAAAATGAGCAATGTGAATGGTGCTCTTTCAAAAAATAAAAARAAGTCCTCCAAGACAAATAAACATTCACTGCCAAATCCTTGTTTTATTATATTAGCTCCCTTTGCTGTGCACTTGGTGTTTATCTTTTTAAATGTCAATAGTGTATATTATATCTTTAAAAGTTCCCATTTGTGCCTTCCCTAAAGCTCAGCTGACTTTCAGTTGCTGTCTGACATAATGAAACTATGGTAAGCATTTTTTGAAGTTAAAGTGCACCATTCCCTTTTTCTCAATCTGCTGATGTCAGTRCAGTTTATAAAAGCATAAATACAGGTAAAATTTGCATTTCAGATTTTGTGCCTGTAGTTCTTGTCATGGTAACAGTTACTTTGTACTGGTTACTGGTCAGGCTGCAGCCTTTCAAAGAAGGGAAAATGGTCATAGATTCTTCTGCTGTACATGGTTATCAGGGGAAAAAAGTTGTGTTACAGTGTGGAAAGTGTGAAGATAAGGTGGTTAGAAAACTACCCTGGAAAAAGAACATTGAACCRCATTTCCTGCTTGTCATCCTTTACTCAAAGATAAGCTGAAAGCTGTTGCTTGGTCTAATTTTGGCCTGGGTTTCATATAGTCTTAGAGGTGAAATAATACACAGGATCTGGAGACAAGGGCACTTCATGTAGGCCCTGAATTCCTGAAAGCTTACAAAAGCCTTTGCCTCATCTTCTCTCTGCAGCAACAGCTTTCCTTATGGTTTTCTGTTGCTATATGCTGGGGATAGTAATCCTTTCCCTCTTCAGACTCTGACACAAGGGAAACCACAACCTGTCTGAAAATGCAAATGATTTGGTTCTGATATGGCTCTTACCATGCAAAGATTTTGACCCGTGTTCTGGCATCTTTCTGATGTCGTGAACGCTTGTTCAGTCCTGCTACCCTCTACCAAGCAGACCACACTGATTTGTATGCCATATCATCTACAATTACTCTGTAAAGTGTAAGTTATCTCCTTCTGAGAAGTAGAATGTTTTCCAGTATTTTAGATTCTTTAATCATTTTGGTTGAGTCCCTTTCATATGAATTCAGAGAAATTTTCACAGGCAAAGCTGTTGCCACAAATCCACCTTCCTGTCTCTGTTGGCAAAGCTTTTCTTGCTCTGATGTAAGCTGCAAAATTRTAGTAGAACCATTTAGGAAAATTACAGCAAAATATGTCATAGGAATAATGATTTAAGTTACAAAAAAAGAGGAGATGGTGGGAAAAATGCAACCAAAGGACTTAATTCAAGCCATGTCACCTTCTGTGATCATAGTATTATGCTGATGGTTCAATAGCAGACTGTGTTTTATTGCATTTTCTTGACACCATTTTGGAAAAGCCTGCCCTAAAGCTGTGAGATCTAAGGGCAGCTGAGGCTAAGACAGCTCAAGTGACAAAAAAAAGAGTCAAAGACTTTTAACTGGAAAACTTTTCATGTGATAAAGTTGTGTGGCTTTTCCTTGAAAAATACGGAACAAATCCATAAACATGAATGAACTTCAGCTAGTTCTGAGTTGCCTTGTTTTGATACTTTTAGCTCTATGAGTCAGTCATTAGTTTTCAAGTATTTATTGAAGTTCTTGTATGAAATTAGGAGGTAATTTTCTAATATGACCCAAAGTTTACAGACAGAGTTATGAGGCTTAACGGGAAGCTGTTGATACGTGAGAAGCCCCAGGGTTTATAGGCAGGACTAAGTCATTAGCAAAGTTTTTATAAAGTAATATCCTTAGCTAATTAGAGCTCTTAGTTATATTTGTCTGACAAGAGAAGGAAGGAAGAGTAGAATAAAATAAACACAGTGAAATGAGGAAATTAGAAGAGCAGTTGTTAAAAGTTGTTAATCAAATCATTAAATTTTTCAAGCAACTCTGGTATTAGGCTGTCCTGTGCCAATTGTATTGAAGCAGCACTAAATGTCTTGGATCCAGCTATGAWTGTCTGGCCAGGGGAGCGTTTATGGATGTGTGGAAACAAGGCTTCACTTTAGTCTGACCAGTGTTTCAGTTAGTTTCTTTTCTCTATTTATTTCTACTATCTCTTAAGGTCAAATTCCTGTCTGTCCATCTGTCTGTCACTGTGGGCAGTGCCAGAAGTGCCACACAGAGCTAGGCCTGTACCAGCATTAGCCCCCATAGGGCATGGTCACATGGCTACAGTCCCCTTTTGTTCCTGAAAGCCCTTCTTGGTAAATGCATTGCAGCATTGGGTCTGTGCTTTGGGTCTGTCAAGTGTTGGCAGATCTTGGCTGAAAAATGGCAGTTCCATTTCTGGACTAAAGTGACCGCTTTCTCATTGCAGGCCTTTGATGAAATGCACTGGCAAAGCAAAGATGGGAGGTGATACCACCTCTGGCTGAGCTCTGAAATCCACCATTTATCTGTACCCTTGCTGCAGGTCACCAGCAAACCTTTCCTCGGCTATTGACTTGTGTTGCTGATGTTGCACAGGTGCCTCATGCTGGAGTGGGAACAGAAATCACCTTTTAGTGATAGTTTAAATAGTTTAAAACAGATTATTTCTGTCTTTTCTTATTAAAAGCACTCATTAAGAGCTTATTGTTACTACTGGTTTGAAAATAAATTAATGACTTTCCTTGCTAAGGAGCTCTTCTAGAGTCCAGATATAAAATCCAGTCATTTGGCTAAAACAGATTTTTTCTACCGAATGAAGTGAAAAGAGACAATACGTTTCATGTTCAGAAATATCCAGACAGTTTGTATTTCCTGTGGAGACTCCCTTGATGCTGTTCACRGGTACTGTGTTTCTGTCTCTTCCCTGTATTTTTGACATAAATTCAATATTTGTGAGGAAAGCAAGATAAGATGCATGTGCAGTTCTAGTTTCTCTGTGTGTGATTCTGTACCTTGTTAATGACCTAGGCAGGACCAAGCTTCACAATGGCACTGGTGGTGCCTGTCCTCCACACTTGTCCCCAGTACAGAAGATTTCTGCCAGACTAAGCCAGGAATGGTTTTAAGCTGCTCTTTGACAGGGATAGCAGTGTTTCTACTCCGCACCAGCCTACTCTGCTGACCTGCTAAGCTCTATCTGTCTATCCTTAGAACTGAGTCCATGACTGGAAGCAGACCTCAGACTGCTATGTGCTGCCCTGAAGGGTTACAGCAAAGGGCTATTCTGTTAGAGAGGGAGAAATAGGACTGCAAGTTTGAAAATAAAAAGGGAAGGCCTCATAGAGAATAGTTGGAATTTTGTTCTTTAGGCACTCTGATACAGTTACCCATCTAAAAAAGTAGAACCTGTTACAGGACATCTTAAAGAATAAATTAGTTTGTCATGATGGCCTTGTGTTTTCTGGCTACAGGATTTGCTTTCTGTCATACATCCATACATTTAATATCAGTTTTTCTTARTGCAGTTGTATTTCTATTACTTATTAATTATATATTTGCAAGTGAGCAAAGTGGAAATCAATTTAATCTGGTTTAATTCTATAGAAAGCCTGAAAGTAAGGTGGAGAACTGAAAACTTCTCTCRGTGGGAAAGACTGTGAACTTGGTAACTACTTTTCTTGGATTCAGTGCTATGATAAACACCTACAGGTTATATGCCAATAAATATGATAATCTGCAGGTGACTGTGGCTGTCTTCTCAGATGAGGTGGAGGTGTGCCTGAGACACAGAATAAAACTAATTTGGCAGTGGAATTCAAAGGTTAAAGTAAACACAGTTTTGTCTCCCATAATGTTAGTGAGTATAAATGCCCCAGCTTTTTCTTTTTTTTTTTTAAGTTGACCAGAGTTTTTACATGGTGTCGGTCCCTTTAGTACTTGAATAAGATTGTAAAATGCCTGTACTAGCTGCATCTGGGTGCCTGGGGTGACTATAAGAATTGGGTAACCCTGCAGTAAAACCTCTCCAGTGCACTCTTCCAGCATCCAGCAATATTTGGCTCAAAGACTTCATCATCTGGATGTGGTATCTTTTTGTTTATTAAATCATGATCGATTTTTATTCTGGGATTTAGTCCAGTTAGCTGCCTTCTGAGTCGTTGTAAATACATGGTAGCTGCCGTGTCCTGTGACAGTGTCTTCAATAGCTTAACTATGTGAGGAGAAAATTGCTGTTTCTTTTGCACCTGCAGCCCACTATTTCCCTTTGATTTTGCTGGCTCTTTTATAAGAGAGAAAAATTCTTCCATGTACATCATCTTCTGGTCTATGAGTCTTAATATGGTCAGTACAGCTTCTTTCTGACCTGTAACTCCCCTGTTACGTGAGCTCTGGTTGAAGGCAAGTCTGTGCTATTGTGCCATGTTCTCCTGTTCAGGGGTATGACTTCACAGAGTTGTGCCTGTATGTGGCAGAAGAATCAGTGCTAACCCAGAGCATCTTCCATATAATGGTGCTTATTCYTAGTTTGAAATGTATCCCTTAAATATGAGGACCAAACTCCTCTCAAGGAGAGAATGCAAATCATGCCAAGTTGTGCAACGTTATTTTAATCTGTGCTTGGAAGTGATATGTGAGACCATTTCCCTTGTGACTTACAAATAAATCACTTACATGGCAAGTTTAATCTTGAGGTATTTTTATTGCATGATGTTGTTTAAATAATGAAACGGGCTTAATAGGAGGTGCATTTAATAAACTGAATTTCAATGGAGGTTGGAAATCCTGTAGATTGGGTTTTATTTCAGTTAATAACAATACTAGTTCTGTTTCTGCCCTGCATCATAATATGGAGATGAGAATTCTATTGATATTGTGGTAGATATTGAAAGATGATTGATGGCACTAATTTTTCTGCTGYTTCACTGCATGCCGAGTATATTAATTGCTAATTGTTTTAAGATACACCTCTACCAATTTGAAATTGGGATGGGGGCATGGTTGTCCTCAAGTGATGGGTAGTGAGTGCTGTGAAAGCAAGTATGAGTCTTTAATTTACTAGATCAGATACGGGCTTAGATGTTTCTTTCTGAACTGCAACATTTTACACTTGGTGTCCAGCTGWTCCCATGATCTGACTCACAAGTCTTGTTAATCCTGATGACTTCCAATTTATGGCACAATAAGTAATGGGCCTCAGAAGCAAAGGCTGATGGAACTGGACTCATTTAATTAACCCTCAGCTTCCACTAACAGTGTATTTCATTGCCTTTAGACTGGCTCTGCTCTGCATAGCTCAGGGCTGGCAGGGGCATACATTGCTCTTCTTCACATTTCAGGCTCTGGCTCCTTAAAGGGCTATGGCTGACTCACTAAACAGAGTTCCAGCCATGCATGTGTATGGCTGGCAGCCAAAGACAGATTGCCCTCTAGATGGCAGGGCTTTTGTGGATACTGCCTTTCGTTTAGATGCTTTGCTCAGACAAAATGGTCAGAAAATGCCACCAAATTAGAAAGTAGAAGCACAGTTCTGTGTCATGCTGTTGCTAACAATAATARTGCAAAACACTGTACACCGTTACCATCTGGTGTAGTTTTCATTTTCTGTGTTTTTCACACTGGAGTAAATGACAGGGGTAGAATATGTTACAGAATTGGGTCATGGATAATTCTGATTCAGTTAACTTTGTGTTCATTTCTAAAATGTGGTGGCTTATGGGAAGTGTGTCACATTACTCAGTGGTGGAGCTTGATGCATTCAATGCTTGTCCTGTGACAGAACACAGGAAATCAAGAGCTAATCTCCATGCAGATTAAGAATGCATGTAAATAGGAGCAGAAGAATCTTTTAATGAAATCATCTTTCAGATGTTTATGTCAGTATTTGTCTTAAAATATCCAATTGATTTATCCTCGCGAAAAGATTTTTTTGACTACTGATCTTTCAAAGTACAAAAGGTAAAATTTTGCATTTTGCCAGTTGTTCTATTCGAATGATAAGGGGAACAATTAGAGGGAAAAAAAAATTTGCTAATCTTGTCTACCACAGTGCCAAAGTCTTACATTTTTGTTAAAATAAATATTCTTGGTTTTATCTTTTGTGACTGGATAATAAGAAAAATTACTCTGTCCCCTTCAGTGGAGTCACTGAATTTCTGGGTGTCTATTTAAAAGCCCCACAGAATTGTTGGTTCTGTGTTGAGGTGATCATGAGTGTGTCTTCTTCCAGAAGTACAAGGGAAAACATAGGACTCAAACATATAATCTTGCTGAAGATAGAAGATATTGATATTTTGAAGTTGAAGATACTTTTCAGATTCCATGACTTAATTTGCCCATATTTCCATGGGGAAAACAGCATGTGTGTAGAAGCGCTCATCTGTGTACTCTTATCTCATGTGCTCTAGACATCTCAGACTAACCATGCACAGGCACACAGACCATGTATTGCCTGGATAGATTGACTCTTGATTATCAGAGCAGAGAGTCCAGAGTCTGATGTAGGCGCTGTGGCCACTTGTCAGGAAAGCCAACAGATGGCTGCAATAGATGGAGAGCATAYTAGTACCAAAGCAGGAGTCTGGTGTTCAAACCAGTGACATTGGCAGAAGTGTTTGCCCACTGCTGCTCAGTTCAGTTCAGTGAATTAAAAAAAAAAATGAAAATACTACATTTTTCTGCTTTTCTTTCTCTAGCATGTCCTTCTCTTTGAACACCAAAACGAAAGGAAAATATTTTATCCGTTACCAAAGAAATTTGAACTCTGGATAACTAGAAGTAAATATATAATTTCAGAATGATCTTTTGTTGTCTTTGTTTCATGAAGAGGTGGATCACAAATGCAGAATGCAAATRGTTGCTTTTGTATTTCTGCATCCAGAATAAAGACACTGAAGCCAGCAGACTGGACTGCAGTGCAATCACTGTCCTTACAACACCTTGCCTTTGCATTTCTTGAGTGGCTTCAGACAGGAGATTTCTTTGCATCCTTCCCTGTCTGAGGATGGAGAGATTGGGAAGCGAATGGCTGTGTAAGACTACGTGGCCAGTGAGAGATATACAGGATATGATGCTCAAAAAGGTTTTCAGAGTGTCCTCTGCCTTCTCCTGCGCTAGGTACTTGGCTATTTGGTAACTGTTTAGGATTTGTGGGGTGGGACGGAGCATGAGGGGCATGTGTCAGAGGTGAGAGCAAATGCGCAGAGRTAGTGCCAAGCAGTCAATTTGTGCACATAAGACAGGAATTTAAATGCAGTTTTAGCTTCTCTAAATGTAGTTTTTCTAATAAGGAAGCATTTGATTTTTGTAGTCACTGTGGTTTTTTCCAGATTCTTTCCTATTCATCAGTATTTAGAACAGCCTTTGCATTCAAAGAAGAGACTTTATTCTCAAAAGGTAGGCTGTAAATAATCTTTTTTGTGTCTTCCTCTTTGAAGCATGGGAATAGCTWCATGTCAGCTGAAGAGAAGGCATTCCAGTACCTAAAGAGAGCTTAAAAGAAAGCTGGAGAAGGAATATTTACAAGGACATGTAGTGATAGGACAAGGGTGAATGGCTTGAAACTGAAACAGAGTAGGTTTAGATTACATATTAGGAAAAAAAGTCTTTACTCTGAGGGTGCTGAGGCACTGGAACAGGTTGTCCAGAGAATTTGTGGATATCCCATCCCTGGAAGTGTTTAAGGCCAATTTGGAGGGCTTTAAGCAAGCTGTCTAGTGAAAGACATCTTTGCCCATGGCAGTAGGATTGGAACCAGATGATCTTTAAGGCCCCTTCCATTCCAAACCACTCAATGATTCTTTGTTATGTGGGCTGTGGCTCAGATGATGAAGTAACTGCAAGAAGATAAGGTGTTATTTCTACTCAYTGAACATCCAGGTTGCTGTTTTCTTCCCTCAGCACCAGGTCCTCAAACACACTGTACTCATCAGTTACTATCAGCAAAGTCTTTGCACTGTGGTAGAAACATGACACAAGACATGATGGTKCAATTTACTCCATGTGCAGTAAGCCTAGGGTTATTTAGCCTGGCCTGTGTTTTTTATGACAGAACTTAAAAGAATTGTGTGTGACCTCCCATCAATCCAGTACTCTCCTGAAAATTATATGTATAATCTCCAGAAACAATAATTAAAAGGAAATAAGACTACCAGTCTTGTAAAAGGTGACATGTTCGTCAAACGTGGCAGGGCAGTTGAATTGTATGCTTCAGGTTTGAGTCTGTTTTCTCCACGAGTCACTGGGRTACAGCAGGGAGAGAACTTGGATCCTCCACTGGAGGACTGGGAGTCAGCCTGGATAGGTGGCTTCCTTGGTGCCAAATATGAGACTTTATACTTTGTTTAGGAACCACATTTGTAACAACTTCTGCCTGTTTAAAGTGGAGTCATGTATGTCATCCTTTCCACAGGAGGTGCAGTAGCTGCGGTAAAACATTTTAGTCCCAAGACCCTATGTCTTACTGGTAATATGAAATGAAGTCCCAAAGAGGTTTGTGTAGCTTTCAGCTCTCGTGTTGGTAATGTAGGACTGGACAGGTAATAGGGGACAACAACTCCATTCCTGTTCTGTTTGAAGTAACACAGGTAATGGTCATGAAGCTCCATTACATGAACAGACCGGTTTCAACTCCTCCCTTCTTTTCTTGACATATTTCTTCATACATGAAATATTTCTTTCAGCACTAAATTTCATTTAGTTGTTCCAGGCTTGGGAGTGCAGTTGAACCAGCAGGTTTGCTCTCTGGCCTACAGAAGGAACAKGCTATTGCTCTCCAGTGACCAACTCTGAGAGTTACAGCTGTCAGTGATGTCAGGCTGCTTCCCCAGAGTGTGAGGTTTTAAACATGTCATCACTTGTTAATGACTACAGGTCATTATTACACGAGCCAGGATGTGAAATACTGACCTAAAGATGACAAACCTGATGTATCTTTACCATGGCCATGAGCCATCCAGGGCTTCTTTTCAAACAATGTAAAGAAATTATCTGCAGTGTTAATATATGAATATATTAGTGGAGATAATGAGATGCAATGAGTCTTGGTTCTTGCTCTCTGTTTGCAATAGTGCAGTTCTGTTTGCCTTGATATACTGTTATGGGATACCAATGATTAATGGGCAGGCAGAAGGGGTATGGCTAAAGCTTGCCTCCCTGAGAAGGCCAGAAGGTCTAGCCAGCCATCCATTAAAAGCTCATTACTGCAGCAATAAAAGGATTGATCCCTTAGTACAGCTCCCTCAGAACTTTAAGAATTAGCCCACATGCAATTATATACTGGCAGTATAGGGAGGCTGCTGATAAATCATATTTTTTATTTCTAAAGGCAAGAGAGAAGAGAGATATTAATACACAACAGCATATGGAATTAATATAAATTGGGAACTAATAAAACAAGCTGCTTGCAATGGTGCTGCCATTGCAAAATTTTGAATAACTTGACRATAACAGACAATTCATTGCATCTGGGCTGGGACCAGATTCTTCCCATATCAGTTGATTTGGCTCAGTGCAAACATGCATCTTAAGCAGACTCTAGACCTCAGCAGTACTGGCTGGCAAAAATGAAGTTACAACAGCTTGAAGCAGTGGTCTGAGAAACAAAGAGGCTGTTTTAAAAGTGTAGAGTACTAATTACTCCGTTGTATTAGGTGCAAAYACGGAACCAAAATGTAGTTTTTACTCCCCAGTGTTAAGAGTTTATAGTTTTTGGGATAACAATGTATGACATGGTGTATAATGGATCTGGTAAAAGATAGGTTGTGAGGAAGAAGCAAACAGAACAGTGCGACTTTTGTTCTGTGGCTTCTCTTTCTGTGTTTCCATGTACTGGGGTCATGTCTGCACTGAAACAAGGACAACAAGGCTTTCTAGCTGAGTCCCATTAACAGTCTGACTCTGCTTCTCTGCACTTAGTCTTAAGAAACTTGGTTAAAATACAGGCCTGCAGCCAGAATTGTTTGCTCTTCCCCAGGGTAGTCTTGCAAGATAAACAGTGCTTATGCAATGGAAATAAACTGCAATATTAAATTGATACACATACACCTCCAAGAAAGGGCTTTAGTGGCCCCAGTTCACCTTGCACAATTCTTGCATATTCCCCCTCTGCTTTCTCTTTCAAAGCAGTGATTGCCTTTTCTGGAGCTCTCCTCAGCACATTTCACAGGCCCCCACAGGACACACTGTACGGCTCTTTAGAAATCAGCCCAGGAAAATTCTACCTGTTAATGTAGTTCTTCAGCTTCCAGTAATTTCAAACATTTTACCTTGAATAGAACTTCAAGAGGACATTACTCKGATTTTGCTTCCTGTTAGGTTTGCAGCTTTGTCTATAGGGTGTCTGATGGATTAGCACAGGAGTGTAGCAGGATGTGGGACATTTTCCCTTTGAGTCTGCATCTTGGCACGGTGCTACAGGGGTTGTGGATTTCTGTGTGCCTTCTCCAGTGATTTTAGAAGTGCTGTCAGCTTTGGGATGATAAATTAGTAATGATATCCCATGGTGCTAACACTGTTTACTGCTATAAAAGCAGAGTTAGAGTAGGCAAGATTTCTGCAAAACACTTGTTCCAGGGTCCAGAAATATCCCTTACTGGAGTCCTAATTCTTTGATAACCCAGCTGCCACTAAATATGCCATTTTGCACTCCAGATATTACAGTCTATTTATGATAAATGAAATACAAATTTGAGGGCTGCAACATAGAAAAAATGTTGTTCTCATGTTGGTTTTTTTTTGCAGTACTGTTTTTAAGCAATTGTAAAGAGCTGATTGAATAAACTCTCTGATTTCTTCTTCTTCCCAATTGACCTGAATTTATTTTCCCTTTTGGATCTTGTACAACATTGCTAAAATAAAAGGGCATTGATCTATGTCCTTATTTAACTGCATAACTGTTTTTGTTCCTTTGCTTTCTATATAATTATCTTAAAAGAAACTCTGTTACTGTACTTGAATTCTTGTAATTTATGAACCTCAAAAGAACTGACAGAAAAGACTGTCAAGTCATCATTTTGTTTTTCCATTTTCCAATTATATATACATTCAACAAAATTTTTAGGATGACTACTTGATTTGCATCATAAATGCAAAATTATTGTAATACACATTTCTGAATTAATTTCTTTCTTCTTTTTGTAACTAACTTCAGTGGCAGTTGGGATTTTAAGAAGTCAGCAGAGTCTTAGTCTACACTTAACTACTCTGGAGACATGAATGCATGCTATTTGAAATAAAAATCTGTTGGTGARTATAGTATATTTGAGAAGAAAACTATTTGTTGCCTCACTTTAGTGGCTGATCTAGAAAAGAAAAAGTTAATGAATTCAGGTGAGTTCATAGGTCTRAAGGAAATAGTCAAGAACTGCTGTTGGCCTGTCTAACCATGAGGGTCTCTGCATCAGAGCATGTCCTCTCCTCCTGCCTCAGAGCAGAAACTCCCCTGTGCATGGATTCAAGAGTTCAACTGCAGTTGCTGTGGCAATATGTGCATCCACTCTTAGCTTTCGTTTCGTTCTCTTTTCATGACCTGAGTTCCATGTGAGGGATGGATTGCATATTTTAAAGGCACTGTTTCAAAGCTACAAATATCTGAATCATGAGGGAGTATTTAGAAAAGTATTGTTATGTGTTTGCCTGGTTTTATACTTTTTCCTTTGCATTTACAGTATCCCCAGAGACATAATACTGAGTTAGACTAACCTTCTGTCTGACTAGGATGACTGTTTTGTTTCTGTGCATCTTCTTTAGAACACACACCAATTATAGAAGTTTGCAATACTCCAGGGATTTTCACAMAGAATTGCTTTTCCTCACAAGGGCTTTTCCTCTACATTCAGTACTGTGTGAAGGGTCTCTTATGTTACTTTTGCTGTCTGCAGCATAGCAGGCAACACTACATTTTTTTTTTTAAATCTTACACTCAAAGGTACAAGGCATGAGGTCTCTGGGTGCCCTTGAATAACAGGATGTAAAAGAAGAACTCRTGCACTCATTCCCCTTCCATATGTGAAGGGCAGTTCACATACACACAGACTTTCAGAGTCTGGATTTAAGTTGGCATCACTTGACATTTTTAGGTGACATTTCCAAAGTGTTGATGTGCAAAACTTAGGTAGTCTCTGAATCGTTTTGAACATGCATTTACAAACTTCAGGATTCATAAGCAGCATTCTCCACAAAACCACTTTGTTTCAGCCCACATGCAGTGTGGTATTGAATAGTTACACAGGCTTAGAAAAGTGTGTCACAAAGACACGGTGTCATTCCTCAGCACAGGCATACCCTAGTCTAGGAAATGGAAGAACRTTTCTCTAAAGAAGCAGCAGATGARAAACACTGCCTTAGCTGTGGATTTTGTTCATTCCTCAGGGGAGGAATTAAAGCAGGGTCTAGTCCRGGACTTATGACAGAAGTTGTGATGCAGGCCAGAACAGGGTCAAGAGACTAACAGATAAGAAACAGATGTAAAGCTCACTCATAGTATTTAATRAGCTATGAGCTGACTGGTCAAACCCACTAGAACCCACTGTACATACAGTGCAGTTAAGGCATAAGTTTAGCAGCGGATTAAGTATTACAAAGTACCTCATGTGCTAGAGACATCTCAGTTACAGGTGCCATGGGAGCTATAGCCATGACTATCTTGGCTTTGCATTTTTATTCCTTTACTTCACACATCCTTTTTGGGAGAAGAGCCATTTCAAAACCTGAAAAAAACTTTTTTGCAAGAAAATTGTACAGGTGAAAGTGAGCTGTTGTAACCTGAGAAGCTACAGAGAACAGGGCGTCTTTGAACCAAAACCAAGGTAGATTCCCTCTGCATATGGGCAAGTGTTTCTGCAGTGGACTGTGTTCATGAGCCTAAAGACTGAAATATTATCCAAGATAAAGAAAATGCCAAGGTGGTCTTTCAGTGCTATTATTTTTTATTAGCGATGAAGCAAGATACTAAAAAAAACGCATAATCCCCAATTATTTTCCCCTCACCTCTATCTTCAGAGATCTTGGCACAATTTTGTAGTTGCTTAAAACTTATCCACCAGTGTAATCCATGATGATGTGCAAAGCCTTGAGTGTCTCTTGCCAAATGACCTGCCTGAAGCAAAAACTCTGTTCTTAGCATAAAAATATCCCATTTCCACCAAAGCATGAGTCACTTTCATCCTCTTCTCATGTAATAGTCATCAGTGTGCAAGTTTTGATAAGTTTCCCCAGTTTATCCGTTCTGTGCTCTGCTGATGGTCTGTCAGGCCATCCCTCCCAGTGCTTTCCGTTCCCTTATCTCACCAAGACTGAACTTCATACTGTTTCCTGAGCACCTTGTTTGTGCAATTTCCTTAATAGCTGCTACTACAGTGCCTTGCAAGTTTCTCCTTTGCTTCTCATTGAAGGACACGTGGTTAGATCGGAAGTGACCGGTAGAAGCAGACCAGGCACCTCTGGTAGGATATTGCCACTGCTGCTGTGGATGGGGTCCACAGTGCTGACAAAGGTTTGTAGGGGTCAGTAAGTGCCTCAGTGGTTTAGGAACTGACTTCTAGGATGAAACTGGGTTTAAGCGTCAGCTTAATGTTTAAGAGCTCTGAGTGAAAATCTAAATATCCAACTAAACCCACTTTTTGTGGGTTTCAGTTTGAAATAACTGTGACCAATTTTCTTGAATTTTCAAGAGGATGAAAGTTAACCCAGATTTCAAGGGCCTTTCTAAAGCAACTTTCTGGGTTTGTGCCAGAACTTTGCCGTATGCTGAAAATGAAGCCATAGCTCTGTTACGGATCAAGGTCATAGATTAATGTCCTTCTAAATCCAAGCCAGAAACCTCATACATTTTGTTTTGGTTTAGAATTTGTTCTTTTTCATGTTGCTCCAATCAYAATACTTTTTTCCTTAAGTACCACTACCAGCAAATACTTTGCCCAGTACATTTCTCTTACTGTAACTTTTTTGTTGGTGGTCAGACCTGGCTGTGTAAGTAATTCTTTCCTTGGACTGACGCAAGAATGTGCAGAAAGCACTGTGCTGGCATGGCAAATGTGTGCGGGGTCTTTGCCTTTCCTTCCAGCTAGGGCTGGGGTGCTGTTAATATGCTAATTCAAGGCAGCTGAGAGCATAACTCCATACCTGCAGCTTTTTAAACTCAAAGACTTTTTTAATCGGTTTCTTAATTGGAACCTAGGGGACCCCATTATGCTTTAATAGTACAAAATCTAACTTTTTAAAAATCCTTAATTATGGGCTGCATTTGAAATGAATTTGATAATTGYGAATACCTACAGGTTTTGGGGGGGTGAGGTGGTTGAATCTCCTTTTAGGAGATGAGCACAAAAAAGTGCTCTGGAATCACACATAAAATACTCGGTATGGACAGTGCATTTAAGGTGTTGCCATTGGATCAATCCAGTCCCTATGCAATAACTTTTTTTTCAAAACTTATTTGTTTCCTTTGTCTTCATTTTATTGCTGACCGTAGTGATTGCTTTGTGTCACTGTGTTCAGATTGATCTGTGTCTCAGACAGTTTAAAGGATTATATAAGATGCTGTGTTAGAAGTTTGGAACTGACAATGTAGACCAATAATTTCTGTGATGTGTATTCCAGAGGCACTACTGGAGAATAAATCTGTTCATCACAATGCTTCTGTAAGCAATTTCTCTTTAACCTCATCTTGAGATTGGCACCATGCTGTGCCTGAGCTTGAGGATGAAGTGTTACTGCTGTTTAAGGTTTTTATCACACAAAGATAAAAGCCCTTTTTTTGGCACAAGGACAGGCACACTCGTAAGTATCCCCATATATGCTGGTATACTCATTGTCCAGTTTGTTAATCATTACTTATTTTTTTTCAGCTTACCCGGTGAAGAAATAGTTTCGTAACACTTACACTAAATATGAATTTAGTAGTTTGTAAATTCACACGTAATTTCTAAGATACTGATTAAACTCCAAACCAATGTAACTTTTTTTTTGGTGAAGACTGTATTAGATTTTCCTAGAGACGATCTTGTGCTGTATTTTCTTGAATTCTGATAAGGAACTCAGCAACTTTGCCCCAGGACTTCATTTACTGTCTTCATAATTTCATTCTTGGGGCACTTTAGCTATGCATTAAAGCTAGTAGCTAAACAAACTGAAATACTGTCAAAGGAAGGCAARGGGAGGGATGAGATCTAGAAAAAGAGCAGGAAACAGATGCAGGGAAGAGGCATCACAATTCATCTCAATCTTTCTTCACCTGGGCAGAAGGAATCCCATCTTCCCCCACTGTCCTAGGACATGCAACATATCTTAGTATGGCTGCCTTTCAAACTTTATATTCCTGCCGCAAACACAGGCAAATCAAATATGTAAGTCCCTCACACTGCGTGTTCTGCCATCAGCTGAACTGAGAAAGCAGTTTCTGAAAAAGAAGCAACAGACATCAAACTGCGTGACACATCCTMTTAAAAGAGAAATCCCTCTGTCTGCATAATTGCATAATAAATAAACCCCTTCTTTCTCAAAATTGTTGACATTCTGGGTCAAACCTCTCTCCGGTGCAATTCTCCTGACTTCAGTGAATTTACATGAGAAGAAAAGTGGTCTTCTTYGTTAAGAGATGGATGATTCTATACCTTTGTTTCACCATTTGGGAAATTAGTTGCAACTTTGTGTCTCTGCATGTGTGTGTGCCTATGATATCCACCTGTGCAAGTGCACCTGTGCATCCATGTATCCATCAAGAAGCTAAACTTCAGTTGTGTTACATATTTTAATGCTATAAACTGTTAGTTTAAATGCATTTGGATTATCTGCCAGGCCCATTTTACCTGCTACAACTTGCCTGTTCATTTTTTATGTAAACCTGACTGTCTTTTGCTTTTATGTAAACCTGACTTGCAGAGAAACAGGCTTCTCGTGGAAATTTTTAGCATTGAAGAACAAAACTATAGATGATGTTTTAAGTATCACAGTAATCATAAAAGCAACTATAAAGCAGCAAATTCCTCAGTGTTTTATCTATTCTTAGTTTCTTCAAGCCATAGGTGCTGAATAATGTACAGCTTTTGCTTCTCTATTTTCTGTAACCTATACACAGCTATAGCAGAAGGAGTTGAATCCGGGCTGTCTCACMGAGATCAGTTTGAAGGTCCTTTGCAGAATGCTTATTGTGATGATGAGGTGAGGAAGAGCAAATGCCAACTGGATTGGCAGGTACTGCAGCTGGCTATGAATCACTAGCAAAAAACCAAATCATAACTTTGATTTCAAACCAAATAAAATTTCAGCCACTTTAAAAAAAAAAAAAAAGATTGATTTTTCTGGGCTTTCATGTCTGAAATGAGAGCACACAAGTATAGATCTCCAGCATAATTTTAATTGCTTTACWTTTCACTGGAAAGAATGAAGATGAGACCCAACTAAATATAACTTTAAGAAATAAAGGCTATCTTACTATTTGCAGCAATGGAAAGAGATTAAAATTGGTCGAGTGTGAAATAAGGGATGAGCCAGTGAAGAGCTGCTATAGGGATCTCTATCTGTCTTGGGTAGAATAGAAGATTGTTGAGCAGTGTCTCTGGGAAAAGCACATATCCAGCAAAAGCATTCCCCTTTAGTGCTTTGATGCACATTTCTTCTTGTCCTAAATGTCAATTTTCCTAATGTTTCTATACAATAATTTATCTGTATGTTTATAAGGAAATATACTGAGAAATTCAAACCAAAGATAATTCTTTTTGCACTAGTGATTACATTCTGAAAATAACCAATGGCAGGTTAACACCGAAGGCAATAGCTTCTCAATTTATGAGAATGAAATACTCATTTTAGGAATAAAACCACTAGAAGTTTTCATAAGTACCACAAGTTTCACTGCTTTCTTTTTGTGGAAGGTTCCTCAAACATTTTTCTCAAGGTCTAAACCAAACAACCACAGTTTGAAATGAAGGCTGAGKTGAAGGTTGCTGAATAAAGATACTGCATGTCCTGTTACTGTCTTGTAGCGACATGCTCTGCAAGCCTTCTCAGAGCCTGAGACAATTTTAGATTTCAACCTTTCACCAGGAGCCTTTAGGCTGGAGGCAGACGTTTTTTGTGTGCAAACTTCCTTTGGAGCAGCTGGTGACAGTGGCAGAAACAGASCTTTTAAGTAGCTGGATAAGGTTTTGATAATTTTCATGCTTCTCTGCCAGGCAGCTTAAGATATCCATCATATTTGTGGGCACAAAGAAGRAACTGAGGTTTGGTCAGACCTTCTTTTGACTACAGTGGTGGGTTTCGTTTATGAGAAAGATATCTGGATTTGATCCTGAGCTGTCAGGAACTGTCCCCTTCTACTTTCCTACCTGTTCCTCAAAAAGATTGTATTTTATTACTGCTATTTGAGTTAATAAATAGGGCCATAGATATAACAGTGGTCRAAAGTGAAGTCTTTATTGGTCATATTGGAGGAGAGGCTTTGGGTTCCACTGCATGCTATGGCACCTCCTTTCACTGTGTTAACCTGAGCAATATTCCCCCATCTTCCCTAAAACAAACATACAGTTTGTTATACGCAGCAGACATTTATAAGGCTTCAACATGACAGTGCCACTGTTTTAAAAGTTTTTTTATTGATTTGACAGCAGAAATAAATTGACAAATGGGGATGGAACATTATTTATATCGTCATATCCAATTTCCATTTGTTTGGCTGTTTTTGTGAGGGATGATATGTTGTAAAGTTCAATACATCATCTAYTATCATTTACCTGAGCATAAAAAGTTGCATTTTTAGTCTTCACAGCAAGACAATGCATTCTGCTCCCCGTAGTAATTTTGGACTAAATCTGATGACATCTGTGAGACTGCTTGAGGTGCCAGTAGAGTAAGATTGCTTAACTGGTGACACAGTGGAATTTCCTCAGTGTTCAAAACTTAATTAAAAGTCCAACTCTCTCTACAAATTAGCTCTATATTTGGGATTGGTTGTATCAAATGCAAGTTAAATTGGAAAACTGTGTTAAGGTAGTACACTCTCAGAATCTTACTGTCTGCAGTGTTGGTCTAATAAGACAACCTCCTCATCTCTGCTACATGTGGGAATAACCTTCATAAATGTGACCTAGGATAAAATGAATTTCTGAGAGGTGTTGAGAAGAAAATAGGTTATTGTCCCGYCACTTCTTCAGTGAAGTCATCACACAGGGCTAATGGACATCTGCAGCTCTGAGGAAGCCACCAGGTTTATTGGGTGGAAGTGGGCTATTTAATTTTTGTGTCTATTTTTGACATTTGTTTGAATATCCTGTGCATCTTTCATTGTCAGCCCTCAAAGTTTTGGCAGCCTTTATTGACTGTCTGAAAGGCAGCAGTGTTAATTTATAGTGTGTGTAAAAGGATCATTGTAGTTATCAATGAATTGCATCCAAATCTGGAGAGCAGCACAGCAGGAGCTGCACTGAACACAGCAGTAGTATGAGATAGGATGAAGAGCCTATCATATAGCAGAACAACAGAAATAATGGTAATAAGTAAGGATTAATATGTTTGGGATACTCCTTTATTTATGAGAAACTCTTAATTGTGATACATTGTAGGTGGTTGGAATAGAGCAGCAAAGTGCACCTTAAAATCAAGCCACTACTAACTTATAGGAGTGTGACCTTTATTGAACTTATGAATTCATAAATTCATTATTCCTGAAATCAAATCATATTAGAAAGGTCTTTGAAAAAAATCAAAACTGAACATGAGGGGAGAGGGAGAAGTAAATCTGTGCTACCCACATYAGTCTACCTTTTTTTCATGCATTCTTTTATAAATGCACCCAGTTTTATGTAAATGCAGTGAGAAAACAATATAAATTGATAAATAAAGTAGCAGAAGAAATCCCTTCTGAAAAATATGATTCTGTTGATGCCCTGAATGCTGTGATTATAGTCCGTGTTTTTTTTCACCATGGCTTGAAGAGGAAAACCAAGGTATTTTGATCCCCCTGAATTTTCCTGTGATTCATGTTTCCAAGATCACCTGCAAGACCTCCTCTCTGCTGATTTAATCTTAAGGTTTGGTGTTTGATGGCCCTTGATTTGTTTCATTTTTTRTGAAAGATGTGATGGTCTAGTGGTTGTGCATGGGGTAGCAGTGTACATCATGTAAACGCAAATCACATTTTTTTTCCTGCAGTTGTATCTGCCAGTTTATAAAAGGAGAAAAAAAGAATTATAGCTTTTTTGTTCTCTCTTTTTAGTTTTTTCTCCTGTGTAGTGGTGAGCGCTTGTTTTAGCTCTCAGGTGCAAGCCAAGCCAAAAATCTCAAACTGTGCAGAAAATGACATAGATACTTCACTCATGATGGAGAACATTTAGTGAAATTTCCAAAAGGCTCTCTGTACAGATATAAACAGTGAATACTCATAATTATGATTGGGATCATTTTGAGTAGCTGCCTAATTCTATTGGCAATTTTAATTTGATAGATTATTCATCTTTGTCTATTGGCTCATAGCCACATAATATTTTAGTTCATTATTGAGTATCTGTATTGGTCTCCTGGAATTGCACATATGTAGGTTTTGTCATACAGTAAAAGTGTCATTAAGAAAAGGCAGAGGACCAAGTTGTGTTCCTTTCTTACCTGTAAATGGGGATGATAGTACTTTGCCCATTATTTTCCTTGCACAGCTTTTGGGACAAGGTCACTGTTTTACTRGATTTATCCTGTGTTCTGGAAGCACAACACAGGATCTGTCTTCAGTGTCTCTGTGGTTTAATAGTGTGGCCAAGAGTTAAATCGCCAGAGAACTCCAGTGCCAGACACCTCTCTCCTCACTTGGGCTCTGTGAGGAGACAAACATCTGTGGAGCAATGGGCTAGGAACTCTTTTCTTTTCAGTTAGGCTTTATGCAAGGCAAAGAGCAAAACTCTCCTTGTTCACGTGAATTGTTGGAAAACAAAGTTTTCCCACACATGTTCCTGAAACACTGTAAAACCCTGAGTAAAAGAGTTGAAATAACCTTTAATCCTCCAGAAGCTTTGCATGGAGGGGATTTCTGGGCCACTGTGGAATGAAGGAGAGACACGCTGAATCAGGAATCTAAAAAAAACAAAGCCTGAGCAAAAGACAAAGACTCTAGAAAAAAAAAGAAAAAACACCGCCAGAAAATTATGCTGGGCCTCAGATAATGAGTCAAATTAATGGCTATTGTTTGATCAGCCTTTGACAGTATCTTGAGGAAGGCCGCCTACCCACATCAGCTTCCACATGAAGAGTGAAATATTCAGGCAACTGATTTAGAAGGAAGCATTTAGAAGGAAGCATTTCTGTCCTGAAGGAGAATTTGTAAGAAAAATATCACCACAAACCCCAGGGCTTTCCAGTGTGTTTTTTGCCTTCTCTCTTCCCATCAAGCTTCTGTAGAATTTTAGTTTCATTTCATTACAGGGTTGCTCTATGGAGAATTTGGCTGTTGAAGTATAGAGCAAGGCASGTCTACAAAGGCGTTCTCAGGCATATTTTGGTAGATCAGCTCCCAGAGGAGAGGAGGGAGGAGAGAGTATTCCTGGGAGTACTTCAGTGCTGTGTCAGTGTGGACAGTGGTTTGACTTCAATCAACTGCTAGGGCACAGCATCATTACTATTATAAATGAWTTTTGAGTTCTTCTTTGTGTATAGTGAAGATAATGACATGCCTAGATGTTGCATTCTTATGAAGTCACAGTACCAGACATACACATTAGCTCTACAGACTGTCTTGCCTTTTAATTCACATAGGAAGAGCCCACATGGTGTAGTGCAGCTGTCGAAGATAAATGTTATAAGGACTAAAAACCTGACTTTATCACTGTGCTTCACTAAATCAACTTAAAATTATTTCACAATGCATTTTAGGTCATATAATAAATTCAAGTTAGAGATTACTAAACTCAGTTGACTAAAATACTGAGAACAGTCCAACAAGAGCTGCACAGAGAAGGGGAAAGGCTAATTTATTCACTTCTCAGGTYCCTGCAACCATCGTGTAGATTGGTATTGCTAATGACGACTGCTATATAACACCAGCAGAGAAGAAATATGATCTGAGATCAGGGAGGTCTGGGTCTGATCTTTGCTGACACCTGCAATGGACTGGTGTGAAATTCAGAGGTTATAAAATCCAGCATATCTCTTTCTGGGTAGTAACAGACATGATATAGTTCCAGTGCCAAATTTTTTTTCTGTTCTGTGCATAGTCTGTCTTTCAATACACAGTATAAAAGTATGCTTTCCTTACAGATTTCATTTAGAAATGCCTGCAATAATTGTGAGCTTGTCTGTACTCTGAGTCTTCGTTGATAAGAATTTTAACCTAAGGTCAGAAATAGGATTTCCATTACCAGCATTTGAAGCCYTCTCTTCCTACAGCAGGAGTAACACAGGTGACTGAATTAAGAAACTTGGACTTACCCCCAAGCTTTTTGTCCTTCCTTAGCTTTTCTACTGTTCAAATAATTTCAACATCTAATGAAGCTAAATAAAGACTGTGAGCAGTGCCACTTAAACTAATAAACTTTAGGACCCTGAGAATAGTGTAGGTCACTGCATGAGAGAACTGTGGATCCAGGTGTGGCTTTTCCATCCCTTTTGAAAACAAAAGGTTTTCCATTCAGGTTTCCCTCCTCAGAACATGGACATTTTTTGCTTTATATCATTGATGGATAAAGCTGTGAGTGAGTTTTTAATCTTGACTGTGATGCTTTCTCTCCTTGGATACTGTTTTTCCTTTATGACTCAAAGTCTTTCATGCCCTGCCATCCTCCCTGGCCCCGATTCCCATGACTGGGTTGCAGGAGGGGAGCTCAGCTCCTGGCAGTGCTGGTGGCAGTAGATGGCAGCAGCAGTCCACTGTGGGAACCCAGAGCTGCAAAATACGTGATAGGAAGCAGACGGCCTCACAGGAGGCTGGCATTTTAAATATCCTAATTTTTTTTCCCCTTTCCTTTTTTTTTTTTTTTTCTCCCCGACACATCTCTGGTTGTGATTTTCCCTTCAGATTGCCTACGTACTCTATATCAATTACCAATGAGGGTTTTTAATTTTATTTCAGGTTACATTTCCACACATGGGTGGCAGATAGAAGCCTTATACATACACCCCTCAAAACATAAGCACAGGAGAATTTGGGAGGCTCAGAAGATTTCCCTGCAAAATACAGTACTTGGGTTTATTCTTGGTTTTCCAAACACTTTACCCGTTTCATATGTGCTTATAAACCAAGGTGKTTCCAAATGGCTTACTTGATTACTTGTTCCTCTGAAGCTGCTGCTCAGTATTAGAGCAGAGAAACCTGAAAGAACTGTTCTTTTGCCTTTTGAGCATGCTTTTTGTTTTTAAATGCTGTAGCTCAGCTCCATGGCTTATAATTAAGGGGAGAACAATTTTTCTTCATTTATACAATGAAACAGGATCCCAAAGGACAAAAGGGTGGCGTTTTTGTAATCTTACAAGCTAATTCAAGGTTTTAAAGTATGATCRTGCCCTCTCAAGTGATCACAGAGAATTCAGCCATTGAACTGGCTGAGTGGATGATGTCTTCCAGGGTTACATTCAGGCATTGTTCCAGGCATATTCCACCTGATGTGGAGCTCACAGGAGCAATGCTGCTTTCTTCACTCTTCTGTCACTTAAAACACCTGTTTCCAAAAAATCAACCAGCAGATTGCAGGGAGTTGCAACTAAATGATCTTCAAGGTCCCTTCCAGCCCTAAYCATTCTGTGTGTCTATGATTCATTGTTTAATAACTTCACAAGTCAGGCATATGCACAGCTACACACAGAGAATCAGAGACATTAGCTGGGAGTGGGAGTCAGGACAATGCCAKTGCTTTACCTGCCAAACAAAACAAATAGAAGAGAAACTGTTTCACAAACAACAAAGTAACTGTAAGCCCCTTCACTCTGGCTGGGCTCAGGATGCTGCCTGACTGCAGAAGGGCAGGGTTATTTATCCCTGATTTGTCAACCTTATGTCCTTACCATGAACACCCCCATTCCACCTATCTGATAAAAACAGCTCCCCGAAGCACTGTGGTTCCTGGTCTCCAGGCAGTCTCAAATAATCACAGACTTTTGTGGATGATTCTGCAGTCACCTCTCCCTGACAAATTGCTATTTTTGTGGGGTGTGACACAGMCGGTTAAGAGGGTGCATACATTTTTTTTWAAAAAAAGCATAATTACCTACACTCTCTCACTGAGCTCTACAAATGCTTGTGAATCTGTATAATTGTGTATTTCAGAGAACTGCAGTGAAAGCAAAGACTTCACTGACAGGCAAAACAGAGCTACCGGCACTGAATGTATTCCCAACAAGGGTACTTTTGAATAGCATTTGGTGGTTCTAAAGGTTGGCAGAAACCTGGAGTTATTTAGCCTCTGAACATTAATATTAGTTTGATACTTAATAGAAATTACTGTTCTCAGCTGYTACCACTGAGGATATACTGCCTATCATTCACAAGCTTGCAGTGCTGAATGAAGGCACTCACCCTTGTGTAAGTTTCTAACCCTGTTCAGAACAAGTAGCACTTGGAAATGTGTATCTGTACTCTAATGCTAAGGGTAAAGCATACAGTTGCAGTTAAAAGTTTTCAGATTATTAGAAACAACTTTGAAGGGGATTTGAAAGTAATATTAAAAATTAAAAGGAATCTAAAGAGTTCCTTAAGGCAGAGTAACCAGCAAATCCCACTGCATTACCCTGAGCACAGTGGCTGGACTTTCATCATAATTAGCCACACATCTTCATTATCTGAACTATCTCTTACAGGTTAAACTGCCTATTAATACCCACTTTGAAGAAGTTTGTGAGAAGTAAAAGTAATATCTGTGAAGGTTGTACTGACCAGCCTCAGTGTAAAGAATGGAATTAGTCTTTAAAAAATCCTAAGACATTACTGCATGTAATTCATCCACAAAATTCTTCATTTACATAATTAAAAAGATGACAGACCCTAGTCTTGAATTTTCTTCCTGCTTAGCAACTTAAGGGGAAAAAAAAGGTTAAGAAACATTTTAAAATGCACAAAAGTCTGAAACTCAGACTGTGTGAGTCTGGTTTGTAGATGTATAATACAAACTTGACTACATTGCTATGTCACAAGTGCCCTTCAGAAAATGATAAACATGAGTATAAAAGGGAGTGCCATAGGGATAGCTGAACCTGCAAAGATGGAAGATAGAGTCTGCCTGAATGGTGAGAACTGCATGGAGGAGATCTTTGAGATCTCACAGGAAGCACTGAGCTATACACATTGCAGAAATACAAAAAATAACCTGCTTGTCTTAGGCAACATCTTCCTCTAAACAAAACAGGGATCTTTGTAGATGGCCAGAGAATCTGCCTTTATAGATTAAGAAATAGAGGTTCTGATTGTCAAGCATGAAAAAGAGGGCTTAGACCTGACTGGCACCTAAAATGAACATCAGCACAACTATTCTGTGATATATTTTAGAGCTGAATTTTGGATATTATTTGACAAGGAACAGAGAACAGATTAGGATGAGAATAAATGAGGAGAAAATAGATAAATGTGCATTTGAAGTGTGTTCAAGCAAACCAGGGAAACATACCTAAAATATGTGGAAAAAAGCACAAATCAGCAAAACAGCTAGGTAAGTGTAGAAAAATAAGGAAATGAGAGAAGTCAAGCTGAGTTAGGTCTTGCACAGGGCAGCAACAGGGTCTAAAACATTTAGAGAAACTGAGCAAACAGAAAACTTGAATAATTTTTCAGTGAGGATGACACTGARATAGTAACTTAGATACTCCTTAAAACAGACAGAATTGTTTATTACAGGTTTTCAGTAATAATAGTGATGGAGTTGTTGATATTAAGGGTACAGAGTAAATCCCACTGCATTATCCTGAGGCTGGACTTTCATCATAATTAGCCACACATCTTCATTATCTGGACTATCTCTTACAGGTTAAACAGCCTATTAATACCCACTTTGAAGAAGTTTGTGAGAAATGAAAGTTGAAAATATGACAGTGAGTTAAAGCCAGAACTCAAGAGCGTGAAATGTTTCAGCTGGGAGACTGGAGTAATATGTACTGGAGATTTGTAATCTGTTTCAAGTCAAACACCAGTTAAAAAAAAAAAAAAAAACCAACCAAAAAGGGGAGAGTGCTATTTGAGCAATAGATGTAGACTATCAGTAAAAATATGATTTGAGAACATAACTGAGAAATGAGATCAAGTATCTCATGCTGTTCTGCCATTTTTTTCGGTTTATTTTGTTTGTTTGTTTGTTTATATATTTATTTTATGATGTCAACAGAATTTGAATTGATGAAGAATCAATATGTTAAATGTAGATAATTAGCAAATTTCCTCAAAGATCAGTCTTGCATTCAATCTTCTTTGATATCCAATTAATAGACAAAATAATAGACAAATTAATGTGAAATAAACGGAATGAGTTTACTGATGAAACAACATCTGTAGGAATATATTGGAATAACTTTTTAAACTGGAGTAGCCTTAAAATGACCAGAAACACAGGAAACATATTGAAGTAAGCTTATGGTTAAACATCAGGTTCAACTGAGAGGGATATTTCTCAAGGCATTTCCACTAGAAGTAGGAATGTGTTAGTCCCATTATGAAAGCTACTGGTGAGAATATTTGTGTGCATGCCTGTATAATTTTCTGACTTCCTCTCCACATTCAGACAAGATTAAATAAAATTGGGGTAGGAACTGAGAAGTCTGTTATCGCTGAGCCAAACAAAATTAAAAATAGGGTGGGTAACAGTGGTACTAAACAGCAGATCCTGAAGGAAAATTCTGAGGTGGGCCTGCTTGCAGAAAAGGTTTTGCATAACATCTGCTAATCTTTGGCAACTAAATGTTGCCAAAACATTTAAAAGCAGTATCTATTCTCTCTGATATGGACACATTATTGAAAAGTGGCACTTTTCCAGCATGTGATGTTTTACAGAAACAGGAGGTTCAGGAGACTTGAGATGCTGGTACYAGGCTCATGATAACATTGAATTGATGCAGACAACAATCTGCAAGCAAGATGGACCTCAATGGCTCAGAGAGTGGCTGGTTATGAACTGTATTTGCCTAAAAGTAGAGATACAGGGACAAGTCTGGAAGCATTCCAAGCAGGTACATCATGGTGTGGTTATCTGCACTAAGAATGCTGGATGACAGAAAACCCCCAGCAAAACAAAAACAGTTGGGTTTTAATTAATTTCATTATCTGTTAAACTCAGGCAGAAGACTGGAATTCTAAGGGGACATGCCAGCTTCTCTGGCCTTTTCTGTCAGGTAGTTGGGGTGCTTTCAGTGAGCCCACTGTTTGATTCTGATACCACAGAAGTATTCTATAGAGCAACTGTAGAAAGACATTAACAGAAATGAGCCAAAGGTGTAAACACAGGCCCAGCATGGTTGTGTCAGTATGTGCTGCTCATTCAAACAGTTTGCATGATTTGAAAGCTGAGAGCAGGGTGAGGGGGGATGAGAATCAAATGCTATGACATTTAAACTGAACAGACAAAGTTGAGTTCACAAGGGGATCTTTTTCTCACAAAGGCAATTGTATTTTCTGAAGTCTTCATTCTTCTCAACACCTCACTTCCTTGAGATTATCCTAATTAGAAAGGAGGGCAGTATAGCAGCAAAATAAATTTTTGAGCAGYCAAGAATGGAGCTGTCAAGTAGCTCTACTGTGACTGCACCTCATGCATGGTGCTCAGTCAGGTTATGCCTAAAAAACTCTGAGAACCAGGAATATTCCTATTTCTTGTCTTCTGATACTTGACTGTCTATCCAAAAAGGATCCCCACTACATCAGGAGGCTTTCAAATATGTAGCATCTGACTTGTGTAGCAATAATCTAACTAGAGAAGGCATGAGAAAGCATTTGGTGGTGTGGGTAATTGTGGTGAAAAAACCTCCAATCCATTAAGGTCACACAGCATAACCCATTGATAGAGCCTAGGATAGAAACCCAAATTTTCCAATTTCTCCTTAATCTCTTGGATACAAAAGGGGCTTCCAAGCTGTGGCAATTTTCAGGCTAGTTGCCTGCAAGCTATTTAAGAGTTATACTTACTACACTGAAAGGTTGAAAATGACCACTTGCTACTGCTGACACAGCTAGCTAGGAGTTAACTTGTAGCTACCCTGGAGTAGTGACCTGGTGCCTCCCTATTCAAACCCTCCTGCAGCTTGTTCTCTAGAATATGTATAGACAATAACAGGCGAAAAGTGACAGCTTGACAAGAGAGATTACAGAAAGCCAAGCATCAAGGCCTCTTCTACTTAGCCTTATTTATTCCAGTACACTTAGTATTTCCCATTAGCTGCTGAACAAATGTAATGGCTCTGACATAAATGAAATCTGTATAAAGTGCTCATGGCTTAAGTGGGGACAGCCTGAAATGCACAACATAAAAGCAGATCACACWTTAGTAGACTGTTCCTTCCTATAAGTTAAGCACTTCTCCAGTCATTGTGGAAGGATATTTCATAGCCGCCAAGGCTTGGAGTAAAGTTAGAAAGACTTCAAGAAAATAAAGTAGTAATTTTATTTTCTGTAAGTGTCTTTAGAGCAACCTGTGTAACTTGGTGCAAGTTTGCCTTCCACATAATTAATTTGTTACTTTAATTACTTTATGGCTGCAAATCTGCTAGTAAGGTTGTTATGAGTAGAGGAGACTTGGCCTTGGAGATCAAAGGGTTTAGTTACTGCTGAACAAGTAAGACTGTGGATTTCAGGTTTTACCATTAATGATTATTGTAGATTATGACATTAATTTTAGCTAAATCCTCCCAATCTGTATTTATCTGAAGGGTCTTGCTTGTACATGAGTGTCTGAATTCAGTTAATTATCATAGCTGTCCCCCAGTCTTTTACTCTGCTTGTGGAATAGTTCTTCGTAATCAGCAGCCTTTGACTGATGTGTTACAAAACCCAGACAAGACAGAAACCTGCCAAAATCTGGTGAGATAGAATATAGCATGGTTAAACTGAAAATGTGCCCTCTGTAAGGAGACCATGTATGTATTTGAGCCCGTGCTGAGGTTGAGACTCTTTTTTCTCCCACTATGCTTAATGACTGCCTGCACTTAGGGTGCATGTTGGTGTGTGTATTACAGCAACCAGCAGCATGACTGGTCCAGGCTAAAAGCTGTCCCTGTCCAGAGCAAATGCTTAGTAGGAGCATCATYCTTATTGTCCCTTTAACTTTGCTACATTGACCATGGTGTGTTCTTAAATTATGACCAATAAGTATCCATAATTGGAACATGCTTTGCTGCAAAATGCCATTATGGCCATTCATTGTTGATTTGGATGAAATCAGGAATATCTGACTAGTGTCTAAACATTGGGGTTCCTGCTGTGTTGCATGAGGGAGGAACTGGAGGCTTTGTAAAGGAAGATAAACCATCTCTGACTTTTGCCACCCTTCTAATTCTCAGATACCTCTTCTGTCTTTTTGTTGAGCTGCCTTCATGGTTGATACTGATTCTTGAGGTTCTGAACCATGACAGAAATAGGAATGATACAAACATTGAGATAAGTAATTTCCACTGAAATAACCCACATATGGATGAAGATTTCTCCCTAGCTCAACAGAGAGGGATATAGAAGATTTGTCAGTCCTCATTGTTTTTGCTTAAAAATCAATGAAAAGCAGGGAACTTCTAGGGATTCTAAAAAGTGTACTAAACCCTGGCTTTTTCAGCTGAGTACCTTGGGAGTAGCATAGGTCAGTCCTTCCTCAGCTCCCATGCTCTTTAATACAGCCTTGATGCTTCCTTTTTCTGCATCTTTGCGATTTTATAGCTGTCTGAATACCTAAGTACCCAGAACTGGTACAGTATTTTGGCATACTATGAAGACTACTAAATGTTTCGTCCACCTGTAAGTGGRAAAGGCCAGCCTTATTGCTGCATCCCATGAGCAAGCAACCGAGTTATAAAGGGTGGAGTGGGAATTGAACCTTCATCCACAGAGTTTCAGATCCAGGGAATTAATAAAAAAAATTATTCAGGCCTTGACAATGCTTTCTGGGTTAAAATGAGGAGAAAAAAACGAGCAAAAATGCTGCACCCAGAATGGAATAAGACCTTGTCTGACAGTGCAAGTTGTTAAATTCCCTTCTCGTCCTGCATTAGAAAGCTGTAGTTAGGCAATTTGCAGTGTTCAGATACCTGTTGTTTGACATTTTATGGTTGCAAAACCAGATGACTTATGTCAGATCAATCATCTTATATCCTTTAGGTATTTATATCTCATCTAATCTCCATGTAATGGATTATACAGTGTACTTGCAGTAGGGGTTTGAATTTCATTATTCTTATTAAGATGTCATTTCCATAGCTGCTTCATTCGTTTCCATTTTAGGCCTATGCCTTTGGTGGCTTTGCTAACCAATTACGATAATGGTTTTCAATTATGATACAAATATAAGACTCTAACAGTTAATATTTAGAGTGGAAAATATTCTTCTTTGATTCCCTGACAGTTGAGATGTGCAACATCCTYTGGTACTATTGTTATTCTGAAACATTTATAGAGTGGGATCAAATCATACGCATTTTAGAAGCATAGAGAGAGACATGTTACCTGCCCCAAGACAAGGCAAGACAAATATGAGACACGACACTTGACAACAGATGAGTTCAAAAAGAGTCTGGGGGAGGAGAGAGAGAAGCAGGTTGGGAGATGAGCTCCATAATGATATTTCAAATGTATGGCAGCATGTCAGATTCTCAACACTCTCAGTGGGAAGGGAAGTCAGGTGCAAGAATTAGTTAGGAACCTTGACTGGAAGCAAGGGATACAGGGATAGCTGTGCTTTGCAACAAGCTTGTTGTGAATCCCTCTAGATGCTGCTGTCAGGGTAGTTTTCATGGGAAATGAGAGGTAGCTACATCTGTGTAAAGACAAGCAGGATGTGATAAGACCCATTTTCTCCCCAGCCTTCCCAGGGCATTGATTCAGAGCTTCTCATGCCATCTTTCATTCCAAGTGAATTTTCTTCCCTTTAACATTGGGTTGTGTATCCCAGGAACAWGTCCAGCAGGAGCCAAGAGAATTCAATACTAAGCTGATTTTTTCTTGCAGTTCATGACTTGATCATGTTCACATAGACCCAGAAAGCAGGAACCCCTACAGCTATCCCCCCTCTTTACTGGATAAAGAGAGGCAGGAGACATGAACCACAGTCTCTGATTCATTAGCGCTTTTGCCTCAGTAGTGTTACTAATTAGAAGAATGAAATGGAGAGACTGACAGGAGTCAGCATGAGATCTGTGACCTTTGTGAATCCTTGGGATGAATATGTCTCCTCTTGATGCAGGTTTGAATGAACAGCTCATCCAGCTGAGCTATCCAACAGCATCTTTTTTTCAGTAGCACTGTTGGTGCTTTAACTGACAGTTAAAAGGCACAGGATGAGAATTGTATCCTCACAGAAGCTTGCAAACCATTGTTTCACTGAAGCGTTCTGCTTCCAAGTGACATGTCTCTCAGGAAAATTAACTGCATTACCTTTTGTTAATTCAACTTGAGAGGAAGACCATGGTCTCAAGTCAGTATGATCTGGGGGGAAGAGGTGGTGGAGAGGGCTCAGCAWTGGTTGCCAAGTCATGGGAACTCTGCCCCACTTATTCCACCTGCTGTCTTAAGGTCTGAAACCCTCGTGTGCTGTTGAAAGAAACACAATGTTTGGACTCTAAAGAATTCAGAGAATTTTGTGAACATTTGGAGTTTATTCTAAATGCCTTCTGTTAGTGAAGTGCCTGTGAGGCTTACATTAAAACTTATAGTGACAGGGCAAATAGACAAAATGATTTTGTGTTTGTGCCCTATGAGCTCCCCTTGTGCTGGTGGTGTAGTAAGACTGTGTTTTTGTCACTATGGAGACTGCGACTTTGAGTATTGAGCAGACTTTCTCTTTTTGGTTCAGGATGGATCGCTCTTTAATTTGTGCTGCCCTCAGAAATTGTATGGCTCAAGCTAATGAATTGGTCAAAATTTGAGTATGGTCAAAGCAAGGGGAAAAGCATGAGTAGATTTATTAGCAGCAGTTCTTTGTGAGACAAGTTTCCCTTCCCTGCTTTCATTGTCTGTTGTCAGATTACCTGCAGTGGTTGTTTTCCTATCAGCAAAAAGAGGGGAAAGATGGGGAACTTTTTCATGGTGAGCTTAGATGGAGTGTGCTGTACAGATAGACAAAAAAGCAGGTGCTGGTGATAAATGCATGGACTGAATAGTTCCTTGAGTGCATCTCGATTATCAGGCCAAGTGAAATGGTTGATACCTCAGATGCCAATGGTACACGTGAGGTTTAGTGTGGCAGAGAAACTATAAACCTGACCATGACAGCGAGAAAAGAAGTCAGGTAACAGTTTTGACTTTGGACATCTCGTTTCAAGTCTCAGTTTAGCAGCTTCGTTAGGCAAATTGCAACATGTCTTTGCACATGGCTTACCTGTGATAATGTTTGTAGTGATAGCAGTTATATTAGAGATTGAGAGGCCCCAATAATGCCATGTTTGCTAAAGGTTCATAAAACAAGATTTGTTGCACCTGAGACGGGTAACAAAAGCAATTTCAAGTACTTGGAAAGCTGCAGAATGTTTGCTTTTCATAGCTATGAAATATTTTCAGAAAAGCCTTGTCACACATACCATATTTAGTTGTGTCCTAATGCTTGTGGAATAGATGCCCTGGTTTGGTTGCCTGACCTGCGCTTCACCAACAAAACCTGGAACAAAACCTATGCTTTTCCTATGCTGAACTAAACCTGGAAACTGCTCTTAGTTATTTTAGCGCTGGGATATGACTGTTTGTGACGGGYTGTTTGTTTAGTTTTAAAAATCCTGACATCATGCTTCCTTAAGTCATAGAAGAATCTGAATTCTTGCACTGTGATTTTTAATTAATGTTGTTGAGCACATTGATGAACTCTTAATTCAGTATGCAGGATGAATTCTTTGTAACAGGGATTATAAACTATTTATCAAAAAAGCATTTAATTGAAGGAAAACCTAAAGGTGCTAAAGAAACAAATATATTGGTCATAATGAAGCTGAACTTCTGAGATAAAATAAGCTGAAAGCATGTATTTGTCCTGTTGTAATTATTCTTTGTCTGTGCATGCATTAGGTACATAAAATTAAGTTTAAAATGTCACATACCAAGTAGCCAAGTAGCATTTAAACTGTACCAGATGTGAATCTGCCTGGATTTGATTCCCATGCCTGACAATRACAGTTTAAGTTCAAGTTTTCAGAAGCCACCCCAAACTGAAGCTTTCCCCCAGCTGAAAAGGGAAGCAAGCAGATTGTTTTTAGATGCCAGCTGAGCAACCTGCATTGTTCACCTTGCTTTGATCAGGAGCCTGGACTGAAGAGCTCCTCAGGTCCCTTCCAACCAACTACTACCTAATGCTAATTTTCAGGAAGTGGTCACCTACTGGAGCTTCTGCCACAAATATTTTGATCTTACAGCTATAGCTGAAGGCTTTTTTTTCTACCAGTGATTCTGCCATCTTTTGATTTTGGAAGTCTCTATTCTCATTTAAAAACATTACATTTCTAGTCCCTGTCTGCAAGACAAAAAGCCTCAATTATTCTTCTGCATTTCAGAGTAACACAGAAATATAGAATTGTACATTTTGTGAATTTGCTAGTAGAAAGAAGGAAAAAAAGCTGTGCAAACACATTTTTTCCCAGTAAAATGTGTTTGCAGAGGTGATGTGGGGTGGTGGTCATCTTCACCATGCATTCACAGAATGTTTCTCAGACTTTTACAGTAGCACTGCATCATGGTTTAAATTAGGTCCTGCTGCATAATATGAAAACTCAACCTTTTAATTTATTTACTCTCTTCTGCCTGAAAATCCCCCAAACGTGTTGCTGCAAAACTTGAGTGCTGATTATAGGTACTTTTACAGTTACATTTATATGTGTTCAAACAGAAAAAATGGTGCATACCTACCTTCACTAATCAGTGCTTCTGGCTTGCTTTAAGGCTTTTCTAACAGTGGATTTCTGAAATTTTTAAGCAATTCTGAGGCAAGGTAAGACTGCCTTCAGCAGTGTTACAATTAATACTTTGTAATATGTTTCTCCAGAAAAATAGGCCCCTTCGAAGTGTCAGTGCTATTGATAGTATTTCTCATGTATGACTCCATACTAACATTTATTTGCTCATTAACCAAAATGCACAGGTTTTTCTGGAATTCCAGGGACTATCTGACTAAGAGTGTAGAAAGAAAAATTCCTAAAATCCTGCAGGTGATTCTGTGATGGAGGGTGCATGTCTGCAGCCTGTGTGCTGATACTACATTCTATGTGTCTGTTTTCTCTACTGTTTCCTCTCAGCTGGCTCTAAATGTTTTAATCAATACATATTGAAAAAAACACCTCTAACCATATTGTACATCTTACTGCTTGCAAATCTAAGTCTATTTTAGGTATGTAATAAAATGGTAATAATAATTGTTCTGTCAAAACCAAACTCCTCTCAAGGTGCTGGAACGCTGTAAATRAATAAAATGAGACCTCAGAAAGGGAAATATTTGAAATTTTGCGGACAAATATATACAACAGCTGAACTAACCACATTTTAGATGTACTTGATTTCAGGCTTTCATTTTTAAGATACTTCAGAACTGGATAAGAAGTAGATTTTTTATTTTTTTGCATGTGTGTGCTGAGTTTTTCAGTTTCTGAGCATATATTTCCGGGCAGAGGATAAGATTCCCAGGACTCCTAGCTTAGCAGCTACATGTAAATAAAAGGTTGTCTACAGCATGGTATTTGCTCTAATATTTGTTGAGACGTGCCCTGATGAGAATTTGAAGAAAAAAGAAGAAATGATCAGGGTCATTGAACCTTACTCATAATAGTAAAGCCTCTGCAAGGCAGACTATGCAGCTTGTGCTTTATCCAAAAAATATGTCAAGGATGGGCAAAAGACAGGAAACAGGGAAGACAATTTTATGTGAATTACTAACTTCAGGCAAGTATATAACTAGATATGTTAAACACCAGGAAGTCTAGAAGCTTTCAACTGGCGTAATTCACTCTTTTAAACAGAGTAAATACTGTTGGTGAAGGCCTCAGAAGGCAACTTTCCTAGGAAAAAGAAAAACCAACCAAACCCAAGAATTTAAGCTTTCCTGCAAGGCTGAGAAATGCTAAGGGCATTTGTTGACCAAGAAACCAAACCTTACAGTAGGAAAGGCTCTGAAGATGTGTTAAAATAACATATCCCAGGGTARGCTGATGGGGGAATGATCTGAAACAGTGTCTCCCTAGTTGCTAATAATGGCAGACAGCCTCCTGAAGAAGATTAAAATGGAGAGAGGTCTTCTCCCCAGGGCAGATCTGTCTCCTCATGACATAAAACCTTGGTGAGGCTGAGAGTGAAGAATGGCCCTACTATGGGTGCTGGTGGAGAAGAGAAGAACTGGGGTAATGCATATGGGATCCATTCAGAAGGACTTGACAAATTAGAGAGATCTCTTCTTGATTAYAAGACAGAGAAGAAGCCCAGTTATCTCAAAAGATGGGAGAACCTGTTGGGAGCATAAGCAGAAGAGCATGACTTGGAGTGATAAATTGGGCATTTATCTAAAAACGACTTGGCTGTCACAGCCCTTAGTGCCTGGTTATGTACTAGCTGCAAACAGGAGTAATTATATCCTTTTGTACTACAAATTCAAACTGACATGACATCTATTATTTTTAAATTCCTTTT
>NW_026623232.1:8277844-8460979 GCF_030028575.1 Malurus melanocephalus
TTTTTTTTTTTTTTTTTTTTTTTTTTTTTTTTTTTTTTTTTTTTTTTTTTTTTTTTTTTTTTTTATATTCCATTTCTTTCTCTAAGCAAAACCAGGGATTATTATGTTGGACATTCTGAAACTTTGATGAGACCTTTCCTTCCCTCTGTTATTCTGAAAATTGATAGCATTAACATACGTGACATCTCCTTCCACTTTTGCATGGTCAGAATGGCAGATGAATGTAATCATACAATTTAATCAGTGAGCCCCACTAAATGCCAGATTACGAAATTGTTCTAAAATTCTTTGTGTAGTAAATGTGGCCAAAGGATAAGTATTTTCTTTTCTAGGACTGCCATTGACTCCAGCAAATGCTTTTACAGATCTCCCTCCCAGTAATTACCAGGGTTCATTGTACAGTTGTAGATGTGATGAAATGGTTTGCCTGCCTTTGAAACATGCCAAAGACAGTTACATGCTAGTAATAAAAACATTTTCATAGCCCATTTCACCCTGCTTACAATCACTTACCACTCTTTTATAGAAATGCAAGATCATTGCCAATGCCTTGACAGGTGATGTGATGTTCATAAATCTTAAGGGAGACTTGAACCATCCAGTGGGTGATTATTTAAAAGAACTCATAAATGAGATCCCAGAAAATCAACAGATCATGCTGTGTGTGTAAGCAGGACTGAAAAAGTATGGTAAATGTCAGGCAGAAAGGTGTGTATATAAAGCAAAGAGCTTACTCTGAGTCAGGAAAAATCAATTTTGGCCATTGTGAACAATTCAGTCTTGGCTGATGGTGCAGCTCTTAAGGGAAACAACCTTAAAAAAAGCTAGAGAGCCACTGTGGGTGCCAGTTGTTAGGAAGAACACTACCAGGCAATAGAAAAAAAAAACCACTTTCAGACAAATCCTCTGCTTAATGGTATTCATGGTTAGAGGCTTAAGCCAGAAAGGTAAATTGCAGTCTGATGCTGAAAATTTACAGGGACCACCAACTTTGGTAAAAGTTATTATGTGGAAAAAAAAGTACAGAACAATGCCAAGTGAACATTGTTAGTCCAAGAGCAGACTAGATGATTGTAATAGTTGGCAACTGTGGATAAAGACTTGCTTTATAAATATCCTTTTATTAATACTGTAGAGGGCTTATCTTTTGTTTTGATTAGACAGCTGTTCTCCAGTCATGAAATAAATACTAGTTATTGTAGATTATTTGTTGTGGTCTACTTGTCAAAGTATTGAAAATGGAAAAATCTACATCATAGGCAAYTGAATAGTAAGTGGGTAGTCCAGAACATAGTTTCAAGGAGAAAGAACAACAACAAAAAAAAATTAAAAAAAAAATACAGGAAAAAAGTTTTCATATTAATTTAAACATGAAGTATAGCTTTCTTTTTAAAACCTCCTGGGGTAACATGCAAGTAACAGCTCCAGAGAAACTAGTGTATGCTGGTAGCATTTAACTCTTTCTAGAAAATTTTAAAGATGCTTCCAAAAACATTGTGACTAMGTAGTGGTGAATTTAGATGTTRTACCAGAAGATTTTTGATTAAGAGTAGAGCTCTTCTGTCAGGCTGGATMGTGGTTTATATATTGAAAAGAGCTACCACTGAGTATGAAATGAAGATTTAAGAACAGACTGTTTTAAAGCTTGAGTTTACTGAAGGAAGACACATCCAGCTGTGTGAAGAGAAACAAAAGCCATCTACAGAAACTCATCCAGTCTTTTCCCCCAACAGAGAAAGCAACATGCACTTTGCTCTCACACGGCTGAATAGCAACTATTTCAGAAATAACTTGTAGCATCTTAAAAGGAAACATTCTTTGGATGGGAATCAAAATAGTAAGTCCYTAAAAGTGTGTAGAAACCTCATTAAAAGTCTGAGGAATAGAAAGCTTTCTCTTAAAAGAAGCAATAGAAGTGAAACATAGGGTAAAGAGTGTGAATTAGATTGCTAAGAAATTTTGCTGTATTTTCTCCTTCTCTGTTTTAATCCAAGRCAGAAAATGGGTGCACAGTCCAAAATAAATCTGCCGACCAATCACAAGAAGGGGAATGAGAGGCTTTTCTAGCCAAGAGGGAGAATGCAAGAACTGTAGTAGGTCAGATCCTGACTGTGTTGTTACAGGCTGTTTTCTAAAGACTACATTTAAATGAATTTGAGAAAACTACAGCTTTCTTCTTTACGCTTCAGAGGTGTCTGACATTTGGAGCAGGATGATGTGGATAAAGGAAAAGTCAATACTTTTCAACTAAAACAAGCAGAAAATAGACATCCATAACAAATTTAATACCTACCTTGTAAGTCAGAAAGCCTTGTACTGTATGAAACACATTTTAGGAACAAAAGTCTGTTCAGGAATATGCATCAGGAAACACATCTCTGGATAATGAAATGCTCTCTTGTTAATGGTTATAATATTCAAAATTTAGTTTGTTGTGCCTTCCGGTCTCTAGTGTGTGTCTTTAAAACCCACCTAATGCTGGAGATGCTTTTATGAAGTGTGAGAATATCTGTGTGAAAGCACTGGTCTGACTGAAGAGTTCATTTGCTACACACAGATACACTGAGCATACACCTGAAATTTCAACCATGTACTAATATTCTCAAATATAACAGCTAAAAGGTAGAAATTAGTAAAAATAATTGKCTTCTTTTTTTGTTATTTTATAATTATTTTAAGGTTTATATAAACCTTTCCATGTTTTCTTAGCATGTTCCCTGTTGTTTCAGAGGGTATCTATAATGCCTAAAAATAACACAAGACTGCAGCAATGTATCTTTTTAATGAAGTGGTTACTGCAGAGGCATGCGTGGATTCATTGAAACATGTTTTAAAATTACCTAGGCTTTCAAAGACTCTCTATAGCACAGAATGTATGTATAGCATAGGAAGTGTATCTATATGTGTATTTAGTTCAGGTACATTTCCTACATCTCTAAAATATTTTTAGTTTATGAGTGGCATCACCATTATTTTTTTCATACTAAATGATCTTTCAAAAGGGGTTCAGAAGACAACCCTTCYTTCTGTGAAGTAGCAAAAAATTGAACAGCAATTATACCACAAAACAGAGAAGTTTTTGAGGTCTAGGCTGAAATACTCTGTGTTTCTCAGGGTAATCCTGTATAAGCATCTCACAGCCTTTCTCTAAAATAGAATACTGAGAACAAGGCTTGGGAAAAAATAGGATGCTGCTATGAATCAAAACCATTTTTAAATCAGGATTAGAATTTGCCTATGAAGTTTGTGGTGGGTGGGAGTTTGTTTTTGCATGTAGTCAAAAAGTATTTTCTTGCCTATACTAGTGCCAAAAGCTTCATATACAGTAACGTTAAACAGAGATTGATTAAGTTTTTCAGAAGTTTGCTTCTGCTTTAAAGTTCCCTATTTTAAGAAGTGGATAGCRCACACATCTGATCAGAAGACAAGACAAATGCAATATATCCTTTGGCAAACTCTTCTCAATTAGTGAACATGCTTTGATCTTCCTTTTATTTACTGAACAGGAGACCCAGCTGCATTTGTACTTCTGTGCATCTGTCAGTGTCAGATCTGTGGAATGTGGATGTGGTTGTTCTCCATTAATGTGCCACTGGTGTGAAAAAATTAATATCCTCTGTCTGGAGCTGAAGGGATTTATAATGCAGTTCTTGCTACAGGCATAATATTTCATGAATCTAGTAACGACTCTTTTAAGGAGCTATCCCAAGAGTAAATTTTCTCAATTGCTCACCTGGTTGCCAAATGTTTTCACTGGTCTTGGTTCATGAAGTAACAGACAATGGCTGCAGGCAAACTTGTATGTCCCAAAGCARATGTAAGAGGCATCTGTAGGTTCTTCATGGCTTTTGAGAAAATGCAAGTAGATAATATTTGCAGYTGACAGTGACCAAGTCTGTCACTCATTTATACAGAAGGTTCTTTAATATGGGGCTGTTTCATATTTGCTTTTTCCCAGCTCTGTCTGAGGTGTCAGGCTGACATGTCATAGAACCATAGAATCATAGAATCATGGAATTATGGAGTCATAGAATCATGGAATCGTGGGATCATGGAATCATGGGATCATGAAATCATAGAATCATGGAATCATAGAATCATGGAATCACAGAATCATGGAATCATGGAGTTATTAAGGTTGGAAAAGTCCTCTAAGATCTCTGAGTYCAGCTGCCAACCCAGCACCATCATGTTCACCACTAGCCATGTCCTTCTAGATTGACATTCAGGGGGTTGCTGCTTGTCAAATGAAGGTGCCCTTACAAGGGAAGGTTATCAAAAACTGAGTCACCAGGGTACCATGGCTGTAGCTGAACAACAAYCTCCACAGAGGCTCTGTGGGCCTTCTGTCAATAGGAATGCAGCTTCTGAAATCATATTCCAAGCTGGCATTCTGCATTCTGGAAAACATATGGGGAAGATTAGTTTATTTTATAAAACAGACAAAACTAAAACCACCATTTCCCCCAACTCTGTACAACATGGGGGCAGTTCTGGGGTTTTGTCACAGAACTGCTGCTACCAAAACTTTGCCACATACACAGATCAGTTCTTGGTGACTCTGGTGGGACAGACTGATGCCTTAGACAGGCTTACCTAAAACAGAGGCTAGACAAAATTAAGAGAAGAAAAAGCAGTTGTATTCATTGAGGGGTCTTCAGGTATGTTTAGGGTAGTCACAGCCCACCCAGGGGCTACACCCAAAATGGAYGACAGGTCACGCRTTTCCATACTTTTAAGTTTTGTCCATTTGCATATTGGGGGTTAATCCTCCAATTACCACTTCAGGTAATGAAGTAATTTACTCCTAGTTTGCTACCTCTGATTCACTGTTGTTTACATATCTTGGGGCCTGGGACAGTGAGGTGTCCTTGAGTTTTGGGCCTAGAGAAGAATTGTTTTGTCTGAAATGGAAGAACAGTAGCTTAGAACTCTATATGGAGTCTAAAGTTATACACGAAAGGATTACAGATACATGCAAAACATAGAAGCTAAAATCTTAAGGTATCACACCCAGTACAGGTTTAGAAATCTTAAGTTTACTTCTTCAAAAAAGGTACAATTGTCTTAAAGAAGTGGCAAATATTGTCAGTCRCTTGGGTTTCTCCTAGGGAAGGGCTTTCTTGGTCTGTGCTGTGTAATAGCCCCACTGGAAAATACATTGACAAGGCTTTTCTGCTACCAGCACTTGTTTTGTTAAAGCCCTAGAAGTGTCAAAGAAAGGTTAAGTTTTTTGATCAACTTACCAAAGCAAAATGAAACTAGTATGTTATGTGACAGTATGGCTGTGATAATGGAGTTGRAGGAATACTTCCCTTTCAGCTCGCAAGTGTTTGTCATACACAATGCCTTCAGACTTCAAATATGGGAAAGGGGATTAGAGATTTTCCCCCAAGCTGGCTTTCTACAGTTCTGGTTTATGCATGAGAACTGAATCTTCAATTCATATCTGCAGCAAAGGGAATCACATAAACCTCACAACTTGCTACGTCTAAAATATGACTGTTTCAGCATCTGCGGAAAATGCGCAATCGCTGCTACAGCACAGCTTCCTAGACAACTTTTCTGCTTCACAAACTTGATCAGGAACACTTCAGGAAGTTCAGAATGAATCAKCTGTAATTGCTGAAGGTTTGAAAATAGCTTCATCACATCAATATATCCTTTTTCCTGTTTGAAAAAGAGTTTGAAAAGAAGTACTTGAAAAGAAATGAGTTATTTTGTACCCTTTCCTCTGTAGGTGTGGGGTATTTTTATCAAAACTTCCACACTGATATGAAATAGGTACATTAGTTATTCCCTTCCAAATTGTTGGAGTATTTAAAACTGGCAGCTGAACACAGTCAGAGCACATGCAGGCCTTAATTCCAGTATCATAGAATGTCTGTATATTTTATATACAAAGCTCTGCTGTGTATAAAAAAATGAATCATCCTTATTTTTGATATCAAAGCCATATAGTTTTGAATATGAAACAGTCAAAAATCAGAAGTAAATGAATAGTTAGTATGCTTTATAAACAAAATAGGAAATACAGCTCATTAATAATTTGGAGCAGCTTACATACACTAGTGAATTCAGAACAAAGTTAAATTTATCTCTGGGTTTCCTTTTTTTTTTGGAAATGGGCTCAAAGCAGAGCTGGATGTAAGATGCTGCAATACAGAGCAGTTGACTGCTGCCACGTGGACTTGCTAAAGTATGTCATTAGTTACTTTGTTATGGTCTGTGCAAARATCAAGAATGAATAATTCAGAGGATGAGATCCACTCCTTGATGTGGCTTGTGAAGGAGATATATTCTCTTTCTTGCTCAGCCCCAGATCYTGGAGATCTACTGAGGAGAGAAGATGAAGACAAACATCACTGGGGTTGAAGAGAGATATCAGAGACTTCAGAGACTATGATGTTTGCAAAGAAAATGTTAAGGGTCAGGTAATATCTATGTAATGACTTCAAAATCCATGTAATACAAAAAGTGAGATTTTAGTTCCATTTGATAAGGGACCGATAAAGGACTTAGTTTAGTTTCTTGTTTCTTTTGTTTTCTCTTCATGTTCTCTTGACCCAGACCCCTATTGATTGGGGTTCCTTATAATTTCAGTGAGGTCAGGACTTCCATTTTGATTGCCAAATTTTATGTAAATGCAGGTTTMCAGGTTAGAAGCAGGGGATTTTAGTTGAATGGGGGGGACACTAGAATATGCACAAATAATAGAAGGAAAACTATTCCACTTATGTGAAGACATCAGCTCTCTTCTATGATGAAAAGCCATTTTTTCTGCCTGCCATGGAAATCTCTCAGTCCTTTTACAGACTACATCAACTGAAAAGACATTCATCTTTCCACACCGTTTAGGCCATTGCMTACTTAATGGAACATATAATGGAATGAAATTGCCACCTGGTGGTTGAGATATGGGACGGCTCCCAAGGGTGTAATTATAGACTATTTTTTAATATTCTAATACTGTTGGTRTCAAGATGTGTTTCTGCCTCCGGATTTAGTTCATATTATGGTTCACAAAAATCAGTAGCATTATTTTAATTTGTATTTTCCCTAATTGCTGAAGAAGCCTATTTCAAATATGATTTAGTTCTATGTATGAACTGAGAGCTAKGAACTCTGGGCTGAAGTATGGTTGAAGGAGCAGAGGACAAGAAAGGATAATAATGAACGGTAATGTATTAAGTTGGAAAGAGAGTGTCAAGCTAAGTGGTGCACTAACTTTGTTTTACATGAGACAGACATTGCTGATGTAAAAAGTGCTGCCAATACAGAGAATGTAAGTAATGTTAAAATAAGTCCAGAAATGAACAGTGAAAAAGCCCATAGACCTTTATTTTTCAAGAGGCTATTAAGGCAAGTAAGGAAAAACTCAGGTTGAAGAAAAAAGGAGAGAGGTGCTGTGTAGATCATGTTCATCACTTTCAGTTCTCCTGAACTAGAACAACAAGATTTGATAGCACATAAGGCAAAAAGCATGTATTGATTATGAGGTGGCAGGTTGATTTGAAAGGAGCCTGCYGAGAGGCCATTATTTCCATAAATGTCTGTGTTACAGCTAAGCATGTGGAAACATGCACAGAGTTATCCTGTAAAAAGGAAAAGCATGTTGACATGTAGAGTAGGAAGGATTCACACATAGTCTCTGAAATATGCAAATCTATGGAAAGGAGTAATGCCAAAAAATGTGGCCAGTAGAAATTTGTATCTGAGATTGCATCTGGGGAATATGTTTAAAAAAGATTTAGAAACACACATACTGAGCCATCTTGTCAAAGAACACAGGGGACAACAGGCCAGACACTTGCAATCTAGGTTTTGTTTAAGCACTGTTCTGAGAACTTTGATTTGTTTTAAGTGGTGCAATGGATGTTGGCATGGGGACCAACTCCACGGGGCATAGAAGTGATTGCAATGAAGTACTATGTTTSCTTTTTGCTGTCAGGAAGATGTGATCAAATTTGCAGTAGTTAAGAGGGAAAGAGGCAAAGATGCTCTGGTACTTTTCAACATGCCAGTAAAACTAAGTTGTGCCTCCCAGGAGGATGAAATGTTGGCACAGAGTTTTGGCTGAACTGTTCCTGTCATGAGTGAAAGAGGCTGAGGGGAAAAAAATGAAACTGCTGTGCTGTGTTGGGAAGACAGCTGTGAAGGGTCAGGTTTGCTGTTYCTATGGGTGATTGATGGGGGGAATCAATCTTGTATTGACTACTGCTCCAAAAGTACTGCCCCTATGTCCTTAACTTTTCCTAATTGGTGGTGGCAGCAGCAGCAGTCAGCCCAAGCAAAATAAGCAGAATGGCTGTTTGATCCTTCGCCTGCTTCTTGAGCACTCTGGGCAATACCTACTTTGCTTGATTCTTAGGCAAGGCTTTAACTAAATTGTATGTGCTGACTTTTAAGAGGTGTTAGAGTACTGATGCAAGGCTGTGACAGAACTGATTCAGTRAAATAAATGATAGCTCTTCTAGCTTTTTTCATGCCAGTATGGAAATACCCTCCTGAAATGAAATAGAGCTTTTGCCACATCAGGCTCTTCAAGTCTGGTTTTGGTTCTGCTGACCCTACTGTCTTGCTGCTTTTCCTAATCACCATTTTCTTCCCATTTCTACTTTTTTTTTTTTTTTTTTTATTATTGTTTAGAAAATAGCTAATAATTAGAACTATTTCTGTGGCAAATTTTTGAGATTGAAGCCATCACCACCACCTCGACCACCGCCACCACCACCACCAGGGAATGTAAGAAAGTAGTGACTGTGTGGTCTGATGAAGTGGATCTTAGGGGGAATAATGGCATCATCATATTTGGAGAAGATTAAACTGAGTAGCAGTGAGACGAAAAAGCCACCCCATGTTACCAACAGTGGAGCCTGCTAGGTCTGAACTAGTCTCCTGAGGAATTACTGTAGTCAGTTTAAAGAACACACTGTTTGTAGTAGTCTCCCGGGAGATGGGCTAAGTGTAATCTACCAGTCCATTTTTATCTCTTCCTTATGTGTCTCCAGGAGTCGTAGTCATGCGCTTCATTACTTCAGTCACTGAGTTCACAGAGTGAGATCAGCTCTCAGAATTTCTTCTGCCAATCTATGGATTTAAGCTCATTGTTCACYGATATGCTCCATCTTTCCAAGGAGGAGAGACGTGAGGAAGGCAGAGGGTGACAGGGCAGGGAAGCTGCTGAGTTTAAGGCTCATGGTTAGTGTGCTGTGCAGACAGACAAATCAATCGGCCCCTGCCTGGGCATCTTAATCAGAAGCGTGCAGTTCACTGCAGTGGCTAAGTGCTGCCGTGCTGGTGATGGCATCTTTTTCAGAGATGCTATTGATTGCTCTTCTCTCCCTTCTGAGAAAAGATTCCAACTGTGTAGACAGCATCACAGAGAGAGCTGGTGGAGAAGTGCCCTCTTACAGCTCTACAGGATTAGGATCGACAGTTTAATTTCCCTGGGGACAGGCAAGCTGTCATTCTAATTCATCCAGACTAGTGTGGGAAAGAGGAAGGAGATGCCTGTTTGAAAGATCCATTGATTATCTGAATAAGGCTGGTGTAAGGCCAGAGATGATGCAGACCTAGAACCATGCAAACTGAGGCCAGGGAGCATGTGTTTGGGAAATGTTTTTTGAGGGAACTACTTTCACAATGAAATGGAAGAGAAGCGTATTGCARGATGATCTTTTCAGGGAGAAGAGGATCCCCGAGCTGGGTGGCATCAGGGTCAGGATGTTATAATCCTTTGACAAAACCAAAATACCAGACGATTAAAGAGTCTCATGAGATTCAGTSTAGGAGTACTTTTCGGTCTCATTGTGTTTGTCTATACATGCAAACGTATGGTTATATCCTCTCCAGTAGTAGTGTTGTAACTTTTAAATTTCAAGTTTATTATATATAAAGAAAGGTGATGCACCATAGAATATGTTTTCAAGAAAGCAGGAGATGCAATGTGAGCACACATACCACATTATCCATTTGTGATAAATTCCTTTATGCCATAAATAGAACTTTAAAACTCAAATTCCTTCCTTTTCCTTAAAAAAAAMCACCAAAACCCAGCAATACCTGTATAATACTTTTCCATGCTGACAACAAATTAAGTCTACCCAGTTACCTGTTTAATGTAGACTATGCAATGTGCCTTCCATGTCGGTTCTAGACTTCTGATACTCTGGGAACAGATTTACTTCTCCACAATAGTCTCATCTGCTGTGTTTCATTACATTGTATCATCAAGAGTAAGACAGGTCTGAAGCAGCATTATAGTTTCTTTTTTTTGAAAGGACTGTCCATAAGTCTATCAGTTAGTTGCAGATTTAGACAAGAATTTTTGTTGACAGTTGCATTGTAACACTGATCTTGTTATAATGGAGAATTCTCTCCCTGGTTTGTTTAGTTGTGAAAGACCTCTATTGTAATTTGAGAGCTACTGAGAGGTAGCAACCTAGCTACATCTTTCTGGRTATGAAAATTTTACCAAAGATAGATCCTGAAAAATGAAGCCGATGCTTCTAACTTTGTGTCTTTATACCCCAAAAAACCAGGATGGAGTGCCACATGGTATGAAAACAGGAGAGGATAAGGTTTTAGTTGGAAGGCTGGGGATGTTGCATGAACAATTATCAGGATGTGAGAGAATCAGGAAGGTTTCCTGGAAAACATTCAAGTGAGGAGAATATCTTCATCAAACAGGTAGGGTTGAACCCATATCAGGAATTATATGTCCCTCTAACCTACATGTAGTTCTAAAGGAAGTAAATTATCCCCACATTCATTAAGACACTTGCTCAAAGGTACTTCAGATTTATACTTAATGCAAATAGCATCAGAGCTGTGGATTTGTGTGTGAATATGTATATGTAAAGGAAAGGAAGTGCTATTTTCTTTGTGTTCACTACTGTCTGAGGTCTTGTTCCTCCTTTCCACCAGTAAATCAACTACCAACCTTGTTTTTATTTCTGAGCCCCTCTTGCCTCTGCATTGGCACGTGGGAGATTCGTGTCTGTGGGAGCTCACTGCTAATGCAGTAATGAGGGATATAAACTACTGTGCAGCACTGAGGCTGTACTACCTAAATAACAACTTCTTGGCAATGTTTTCACTATTCTTATGTGCAGAGCACTAGGGAGGCTTGAAAAAATATTTCCTTTTTGAGAAATTATTTGCTTTCTTTCTCTCAATAAACTGGGGTCAGATGAACATGAATCCAAAGAGCTCTTAGATAATCCTGATACAGTGACACTGATGGAATAAAAAGATGGTGGTGGAGTGGTGTTAGGGGAAGAAGCCCTTGTTGCAGCCTGTTTAGCTGAAGCTGCAGTGTATGGTGACATGTAAGATATTAGAATTGCTGGTGCTCAAGTGTGGTAAGATATTCATTCACCTGAAAAGATCTGAGTGAGAGGAGATACAGTGGACCATTTTCCATAGCCTCTTTTATTCTCTAGGTGAAAAACAACTTCATAACAATTTGTTTCATTCAGCATCTTTACCATAGGCATCTCTTTATGCTGAAGACATTTCCAAATGTATGTCTCTGATTCAGCCTCAGCAATAACTCCATACCTCAGCATAACCACACTGTTTAGAATGAAGAGGCACAGTTAGCTGCACCAGACAATAATGTAAAATGAAACCAGGGAACAGCATTTCGATAAGCTTTTGGGTACTATCCAGTCATGCTATGCTGACACTAAAGCACATTATGAAGTGCTGATGGGTTTAAAGGATGACATTTAATGCTTTTCCTTGTTTTAGTTCCAAATCTTGATGAAAAGATGTGTAGAGTTTCAGAAGTCAGCCTCTGTAGTTAGAGATTGGAATACTCACCATTACAGTTCTCAGTTTTTCACTTACTGTGATGTATCTTAAAGTCCTATAATGCCTTTGCCTCCCTCATAATCCAGTCATGCAGGAAAGGCAGTTGCCTGGATTTGTCCAGGAACTTAGGAGATAGTGGTCTCCACAATGGATTGCAGGCTTTGACAAGGATCTTAATTACCATGTATTGGTGCAGGGTAAACCACACGTTAGATCACAAATTGGCTTTGGACAGAGACCACAGAAATTCTGTGAGTAAATTGCTATGTGTACTCTATTAATCCATGTAAAATGTTCCCAATTCAGCCCAGTAGTTTTTTTCAGATSAACCATTTCCACATTCAGAAGTTAAAGGAAAATAAATATTTTATACAAGCAATGTATTGTAACATCTTAACCCATTCTAGTTGCAGCTGTGGCTGCAGCTAGTGCTCTTTGTGGTGAGCCCCAAGAACTAGATGAGAACAGAAGGGTGAGACATTTGACTCACAGACCTTTCCAGTGCTCTTGCAGAGCAGTACATGTATTTCCCTGCCTGTYGGTGATTGTGAGGTAGTGGCATGGTCATGCTGCTTTTGAGCTTTACTGGGCTGCTGAACATATTCAGCAGGCTCTTGAGCACTAGATTCAGGAATTTATTTATTTCTTCCACTTACTTCTTACTTCTGTGTTACCTATTTCTTCCACTTTTGTTCTCCAGTTTTTGGAGGTTAAGCACAATCTAATGTTTTATCAACTRTGTATTTAGGGAGGGGAATAAGAGCGTTACGTGTTGGGCTATACAAATGTGGGCACCATAGGGTGATATCTCTGTCGTGACTTTGTCTAGCATACTGTGCAAGAAAAACTAGAGCCCTTGAACCTCCCTCCGGCTTTGCAGAGCTGTGAGGACAAAATACTTGTCTTTGTGCAATGCACTGAAAAATAATCTAGATGTTTTTATCTTACTGTTCTTTACCAGACAAAGATACCTATATCTGTTTTCAAAGGCGAGTCAAGATGATGGTGTCAGACCTTTTTCAGGGATGCCCAGCAAAAGGATAAGGAGTAATGGGCACAGTATAAAACATCTGAGGAGTTCCACCTCATCAGAACTTCTTTCATTGAGTATGGCAGAGCATTGTCACAGAGTGCCCAGGGAGGTTGTGGAATCTCCTCTCTGGAGAAACTGAAAACCCACCTGGAAAAGTTCCTGTGTCACCTTTTGGATTAGCTGATCTTCAGAGGTCCCTGCCAAACCTAACGATTCTGTGATCTGCAGTACACTCAGTTCTGGTCTCAGTTTGATTTTTTTGAACAGCAGAAGCTCAATTATGCAGCAGGATTTGGCCCTTATTTTCCTGAAACTGACATAAAAATGAATGTCTGATGAAGATTGAATCAGTTTAAAAGCACWGTAAAAAGCAGATTCTTTCTAGGGACAAGGGGGAAATCAGGGCCAGCCGTGCTGGAGAATGTCTTTCTAAACCAAGGAGTTTGCAGTGTGTTTCAATGTGACCTCCCATTCCCCCTCATTATCTTCCACTTATTAACCCTGATCTAACTGTTATTGATAGCTCTATTATTCTGCTTGGGACAGCAGTGACAGTCACACTGACCTTGCCCTGGGTGATCAGAAACTCATTTAATGCTCAGCATACTCTTCGCAGAAGTACGCTGAGGGAAAAGTAAACTCAGCATGAGAAGCAGGCATGTGTTTTTACAAGGATTTCTTACGATACTTTTAATTATCTCAAGGTCCATTATTCTCCATTAAATATACACTGAAAATTTGTCTAAATTCTTCTTCAGTTCAGAGAGATAAAAGTCTCAGTAAGAACAAGAGAATGAGAATTGCTAATCCTTGATGCTGCATATTGTTAATTGTGGAAAAATGGCCCAGGAAAGCAAGACTAAATGAAAAACCAAGGGTCCAAGATTTTACGTGCTTTCGTGATTCCCTCTTACTAGGTTGTCTACCTCTTGAGCAGTATCAGCTGCTTTCTGAACACTCAGTGTCACAGAGAATAAAATTTCACTCCCACTCTCATATTTGCATAGTTGATTTATTTGCTACATGACAACACTTCTGTTCTATAAAATGCATTTAATCACAAGAATTGTCCACTGTCAGGACCAGATCATATGCATGGAGAAAAATTGAAGCTCTTAGAAAAAAATAAATATGAATTGTGACTGTCTTCCCTGACGACTGGAATTTTATGGTACTSTGGCTTGGTACTGAGGGTTTTTATGTGTGAAGTTGCAAAACTTAGGCTGTAAGAAATGAATAAGTTTATAATTATTCAATCTTATATATTTATGTTTTTTATAATAAAGCTATAATATATCTCTTTTTTTGTGATAGAAATAGTTAAAAAGTTCATCTTCTGTAGTAATGATTTCTGTCTTTTATATCTCCCAGTTTTRGCAATCGAAATAGTCAGCCTGTCAATTAATCACTGGTTTTAATTCCCTGTTTTGGTGCACTTGCATGTAMCTCCACTGCTTGCATCACACACACTACACAGGAATACTTAATTGCTTTAAAATAAGGTCATTGATGGAACTAAAACAGATGTGCTTTCCATCTGCTCACACAAGCAGGCATATGAATGCTTTGGTTTTAGAAAAATACTGTTTTGAAAATCTAGTCAATCTAGTTTCATCATCAAACTAGACCTTTTAGTCTTAAAGGAGATAATTCTGTTGGCATGCTTGCTAACTGGAGATGAGAAGGCTGATATTCTGAAAATGGTGAGCTAAAGTGCATACAGGCACATGAAAAACCACACACATGTTCTTTGTTTCAGTGGTACTTCATGTCATCACTCCTAGTGTCAGCAGGAAATTATAAAAATAAATTAGCTGTTTAATAAATGTAAAGCACAGGAGGATATAAAATAGTATTTTGTTGAAATGAGAGGACTATGGYTTTTCAAAAAGGATATCCAAATATTCTATCAAAAATGTGTGTGTTATAGTGAAAACCTCAGATGTTCATTCCTCTTGSGTGTTGAAATATTAGAATCACACAAGAAGGATCAGCATTGGAAAAAATTCTGTGATCACTGTAAAASTGCTCGTTAATGGATTTCTGATTATTTGGGGTTTGTTTAGTATTTACCTTTATGCTTTATGCTTTATGTAATTGGCTCCTGATACTCTATTTCTTTCTTACATTTGTGTGTCTTCAGTAGTATTCAAGGTGTAACAGATTAGCTGCTACTGAATAACTGAAGGTAAAAAAGTCTAAATTTATCCCTCTTAGCACTGACATTTCTTTCAGGGATTCCTGACAGAATCAGAGACTGATCTGAGGCAGAAATAGCCAGATTTGCATGAAAGCATAATTATGTGGATAAAATGTAACAGCCAGGCAGAGCTCAATAGGTACTGTCTCTGTTTATGTTGGGGCTTACTTTGTCCTTGAAAATTTTAACTAGTATGTGAGGAAAGGATGGTTAGGCCACAAGCAGGGATTGACAAATCCAGTTATGATTTATGTGTTTACCCTTATGGAAACATTGAAAATATCTGAATATGGTGTCCTGTAGGTGCTAGATTGAATTGTCCAAATGTAACAGTAGGAAAGAAAATCATAGAATCATAGRCCTTTTATATAATGGAATCCAACTGCTACGCCAGAACTGTGAAATCCAACACTAAACCTGTAGTGCTCAAGGACATGATTTAATGGTGGATTCAGGGACTATTCAGAACTGTAGTGCTCACCTAACTTTATAACCTCTTTGCTATTTATTCTCCAACTCAGTTGTTGGAGTGTTTCTGCCACCTTTCAGGTGCCACAGAAGCCTGAATTCTGAGTGTGTCCTTTTTGGATTCAAATCTCTGTTGTCCAGTGTGAATGAAGGTCGGGTCACTGAAGTCAGTGAAAGACCACACAGAAGTAGTAGGAATGCATGGAATCAATCATGCTGGGTGAATGTCCTGCAGAGAATGTAGCCAAAGTGCTGCCTTCAACAGTACTGCAAAGTTCATCTTCTGTAGAAGCAGCTTGGCTGATAATATGTCATGTTTGTGGGTTCTGAAAAGACAGAAGAAGGGTGATTACAAAAATAAAATCTACATCTKTACACACCTGTACACATCTTTAAGGGTGTTTGTTTAAAATCTAAGTGTGATTCTCTGGGAACTGGGTTTGAAATGAAAATGTTCTGTCCCCAAACATATGTCAGTTGTCTGAATTRTACTGAAATGAATCTCCCATTGCTTTGACTGGCCACTACAATAATTACCCAAGGAACTGATTTTACTGTGTCTCTCTCCCAGGATAAAGATATATCTTTACTTTGCTTCTTTGCACTATAAATCTGGAATGTGTTTGTGGTGACTTTGTGAGACTGCTTTGAGTGAAATGAAATAAGTTTATGAGTGCCAAAATCATTCAGTTTCCATTGCTGAAACTCAGACAGAATCAGATTTCAGAACCTAAGCTGTTCAACTTTGACCATTAAGGACATAACCTAGATGTAGAGGAGAGTGGTGAAGAAAGACAAATAAAGAAATCCCTCTCAGAGAAAATACTTTGAATCACCTATCACTTGTGAAAATACCTAATTTTGTAAGAAGGTAAAATGTTGACATATTTGTTTTTTCAAATCTTCAGTGGKTCCTCAAGTGTCTCTAAACTATTGTCATCATTTCTTATTCCAATGGTAACTAAATGTGGGAACAGCAATATTTTAGTATGTTCAATTTGTTAACAATTGTCTAAGTTAAGATTTTTTTACTCTTCAGGAGCCATGGRTGTATTGGGAACTTAATACCATCTTATTCATAAGTGTGACTAGAGTAGAAAGAAGCAGAATCTAAATGACTTCAAACACATCATTGAAAGATTACAGAGGTTGTGGTGAATGAACTCACGGAAATACCCTCATCAGGTGTATTTTGGTGCATCTGTAGTCTAAACACTCCTGCTTGAAAACCCACAAGTGTGGGGTGTGTGAACAGGGCAGAGACTCAACACAAGACCCTGCAAGAGGATAGAAAATTTTCTTTAGAACCTGGGCCTTTGGAAATTTCAAGGTGCTAAAATATGTTTTTGCTTCAGTTTTTCCAAGACTTATTAACTAAATGACAAGTTTTTGTARAGTCTGTAAAGTCCATCTCTCTGATTGCAAAGAAATCCCTCAGCTTCCCTTCCAGACTTCAATGCTTGATTCAAAGCAGGAAGGCAATAAATTACAATCACAATAATATCTTAATACAACTAAATATTTTCCTGTGGATACATTTTCAGAAACTGGCTTTGGTAAACTTCTCATTCACAGTACTAATGGTGATCAGCCTGGCAGATACCTGGCATTCAAACTGAGTTTMAGGCCATGTAAGTGGCATGATAGTATAGCCTCTAAGGCTGCCAGACAATTTTCATTATAATGACAGGCAGAACACTCAACTTGGCTGATAGTGGATCCAGTTTATATAGTGCAGCCTGCTGTTTCAGGAAAGAGCTGTAGATGTTCATTTGTTCGCAGAAGGGCCATGATTCATTTTCCCTGCTCAGGCATTATTCCATGAGAACAGCTGGAGTTTTGTCTGAATAAGGATCACATTATTAAATTGACAGCGTGGGAATAGGAGGTGGCCTTTATCAATGGATGCTCTAGAATCACAACCCAGTCATTTAAGTGATATGCCATTGTAAAAATTAAAAGAAGCCAYGGATTCTCAGGTGTTTCTAGGAAGGATGTTGCTACTGAATCCACACATAGTGCTGGAGATAAGATTTATTCATAATTTTCTTAAGCCAAGAACGACCATTCTGCCTAGCCTTGTGTGTATTGTGGGCCAGTTAGACCCTCATGGGTTTTCTAGTATTGAATTGTCCTGCACTSAAGTTTATCAACTCAAAAAAATGTTCATGAAAAGATTGGCAATCTGGTACTTCTTTGTGTAATTTCTGTGATGGTTTTTTATTTTCCAGGAATTGCTTCTTGTTTTGTTTTCGTGAGTTAGACTGAAAGAATCCTATGGTAAAMAGTACCATCTTACCATAGGAATCTGTGTGAAACAAGCAAATTACTCTTACTACTCTAATAGTAAGTAAAATMGTTAATATGCTTAGTTTTATTTTAAAATTGCACTAAACCACCATTTTTTCCTGGTTTAATGCTCTCTTTCACTTCTCTGCCCTTACTTTCTGAGGAAAATATATCTTCAGCTTTTTTCCAAATTATTGTCCAACAGAGAACAAGTATTGTTGCATTAAAAAGGAAATAAAGACTCCACCTGTCTTTAGACAAAGCAAGATGCAATGTTTCAAAAATGCGTAAGCCTGTATTAAACTTAGTGATTCAGTGGAGGAGCAAAATCCCTGAAGTCTGTACATCATAAAGGGCAGCTGGAAGTGCAGTGCACTTCTGTGTAACAGMAAACTGTTGGTCAAAGTATTTTGAGTGCCTTGCACTTGAAGATTGCGAGAGTGATTTTCCAATACTATCAAGTAGGACTTGTAGCACTGCGTTGACAAAGATAAAGTAGTGTCCTCTTTCTGCAAAGGAGAAAAGAGGCTCACTAAGGCACATGAGGGAATTAAGATGAGTCTAAGGGAAAACTGAACCCAGAAGCCCAAAAGTACGGTTTCTCTGGTTGATGCCCAGAAAGAATTAGCTGGTCATGGGTCTGAAAAAAACACTACTTGACATTTTTTTCTTGGAAAAATCATAGAATAATTTAGTGCTGAAAGAATCCTTACGATCATTGAATCTAACTGTAAACTTACAAAATGTTGCTTTGTGTTAAATATAGAATTATCATACCAATTGTAAGATCTCGTCTAAGTGAAAAGAGGTACAAAAGTGCTACAATTCTGTTTAGTGTAATTTCAAGTTTAAATCCTATTACTTTTCTTAGCTCAAGTCTGTTCTTGGATGTAGGTGTAATTGATCATTAATGCAAGACACACTGCTGTTAGGCAGAAAGGTAATTCAYCTCATGTTAGCTTCTTTATTTCAAAGGCATAAAATACTTCAAGTAAGATGAAAATKAAGTGTTTAAAAATCCCACACTGTGAATCACTGATCATTGCCATACTTTCTCCATTTCCAAGCTTGAAGGGTATTATTTACTTTTAAAAGTATGCAAAGATTTAATCTGTGATGAAATAGCCACCTTATGCTTTGAAAGGAAATGTGGGACAGCAGAAATTCCATCACATCTGAAAAATATTGAGGTGCCAAGAGAGAYCAGTAATTAGCATTTATGCACACAGCAGGGTGCCAAATAAGAGAGGCGGAGCAGCTGATGAGGAAAAATGGTGGTTTAAGAAAATATCCAGATTAAGTGAATTGTTGAGACAATGATAGGTATCAACAAAGCGCACAGGTACAGTGTTCTGATCAGGCACAGTAGGGATGAACATGTCACACAGAATTTATACCGATGCATTCAAGCTCTTCTGCAGTAATCAAATAAATGCTGAAAGGGTTTGAGTAGAATTAAAYGTATTTTAAAGGTAGATTCTTCAGCAGGGTTCCCAAAAATATCCTGTATGTTGATAAATCCATGTAAGGTACATAGTCACATTTATTATTTGCATTTTGGAAGCAAAGAAATGGAAACAGAGTGTGAAATTGTAAATCCCAAATTGCAAATGAAGTCCTGGGGTAGAATTGAAGTTCTTATCCTGCATGTCTTCTAATATGAATTAGAGGAATGGAATTGTTTCTTTCCCCCAAGGAGCAGCAATTGAACCATTCTAAATATAAACAAAACTAAAAAAGAAAGTATGAATTGATTCTCAAAGGATTAATTTGCTAGTCAGAATTAAAATCCTGCTTGATGTTGTTACCTGGAGTTATCAGAGACTTCTGTGATACATTTTAGCACAAATTCAAATCAACTTAGACTAAGAAAGCAAAATAGGAAATTACAAACAGCTAATTTTAAGCTGACTTCAAAAAGATTGGGGCAGTGGTTTGTGTATATGAAGGTGAGAAAAGTCCTCTGGCTTTGAGTTCACCAGTTTTGCTTCTGTGCCTTTGTGAACAGGATTGTCATCATGGTAGAATGAGGGAGGCTTTGTTTCAGTGGGAGCCTTATTCTGGAGAATTTTTTGAAGGTGAATTGATTCTGGAAATTATTAGGCTTATGTCAAACTCGCAGTGTCAGTYTTGCTCCATAGCTCCTTCATATTCATAGCTGGGGGGAGACTGCAGAACAGCATTACTGAGTTACTGAGCTGCGTATATAGCATGGATCCGAACAAAAGAGCAAATGGCACAAAGAACTTCCATGATGCAAGTTTTCCTGTTGGAAAAAATAGCTGCAATTGAACCAAGTTTTTTATACAAACCCAGGAATTTCTGAGAACTAATGAGTGTTGGGGCATTTTTATGCAGGAAATATAGAAGTGATAATTTTAATGCACCAGGTATGATTTTAATTAAAAAGTATCTGTCMTTTTGTTTCAGTGGAAAAAATCAGCTTTCATTTCTTTGGTTTAAACACTGAAAAACCTTAAAAAAACAACAGCAAAAGTGCTCAAATAAATCCATCCTATGCATATAAATGTCAATATGAAATTAAAGGCTTAATTTAGTTTTACTGAGAATTAACAAATTCTTTGACACTTCCCTTCTCTCTAATTTTTGTGGCTTTTTCCCCTCATAAAATAATCAACCACTTTTTATATTCTCAATTGAACAGTCCTTATGGTGTGAAAAGAACAATAGTGCTACCCTTCTGGAAGTGCTGGTGTGCTTAGAGAAAGGCAATCTGGATTCGAGGGTTATGTATTCAGCTCATTTTGAAACTTGTGCAGCTTTGAACAAATCACCTTCATTTCTGGTTCTTTAGCTKTCCACACATGAAAGGAAAATAAATGCTTTCTTTCCTCAAGGAAATGCTGAAACTCAGATGGGAGCTACTGGAGAAGGACAAAGCACTGTGTAATATTAGCTTGGTTAATCCTGGTCAGCCCATTTGTTTCTCAGGAAAACTGCAACAGACCTGAATTGCCTCTGTTCTGATATTTGTATTTCCCCAGTGTTCTCCATTCTGTCTCCAAACTGAACAATTTTGGCTGTTTCTAAAGGCTTTAAAACTCTTGATTTGTGGCAATAACTTCCACATAGATGCATTATGGGTGCTGAAGTGATTATCTTGAATGGGCAGAAAAAGACAACCTRACTGGCAATTGCATTCCAGTGTCTGCCCCTCAGCACAGCCCCTGCTTTACTGACTTACTACTCTATCTCAGAGAGCTTTATTCATTAGTAAAGGCCATTCAAGCATTTAATGGAGCTCTTTACATTGAAACAGCTTTATTTGCTCCTATCTATCTTCTAGGCTTCTTTTGCTGAAGAAAAGTCATTTAAAAAGATGTTGTTTTGCTATGACTGTTCAATGAGCTCTTGCTTGCTCTCCTGGGTAGCTTTGCTGCCCCTTACCTGCAGGTGGAAAGRTATCCAATAAAGCAAAATTATAGCTTTTTTTATTATTATTTTTTTAAAACTCCAGGCAAAATATTAAGAGAGTTCAGCTAGTTGTTGCATGTACTAAGATGCTGTTGTAAAGCTTTGTTTTATATAACTTAGAGTGGCTCAGAGGATTTTAGCAGTATGTACATTTTTTAATTTGTATGATTCCTAGGGGTTTGGAACTTGTACTAGATTATACCTACAGGCACACTCTAATACTACAAGTAACCAATTATTTTGGTTTTAATAGAATTTTAAAACTCTCAGAAATACAGCCCCTGAGCATGGGGAATAAGATGCTCAGAAAATCCTAGGAAGTAAATGAATTTAGAATTAAACCCAAGTCACGGTGCAAATAATACATGAGTAAGAACAATGATAATAATATATTCAAATGAAAAATTAGCCATTTCATTAAAAAAGGGCAAAATTGAACTATTAATTATTGAAGATCCACATGTAGCTTCACCTCTTTGCAGATATCTGCATGGACAGCACAATTAAGCCACAAGCTTAGTCCTTTAGTGGGAAAAGAGCATGTGAGGAAGTAGGAGCCTTCACACTTAACTCTTTCTACCTCAAATACCCAACTGAGCAAGTGAAGAATAAGCTTTACTTCTCTGGACCTACAGTTTGCTTCCATCTGGGTGTAAAAGTTCCAGTGGCAAAGTCCTGTGGAGACAAATCTTTTTACTGTTCAAGGCTGTGAATGTTTTTTCTGCTGAATTTTACCTTTTGGAGTTTAGTTCAAGCTATAAAAGTAATGGGCCACATTTATTTTTCACTGGTAGCTTCTGAATGTCACCTGAGTATGAATCCTGACTGCACCAAATTTCCTCTTCCTGTTGTGATGCACAGCATACTTTTGGGCTTTCAAATTACTGGTTTTAGACTTGGAAGGCTTAGTCCTGATCCTTTTAAAATTGGCTTAATCCTGTGGTCAGAATGGCCTTACATTAAATTGGAGGAAACATCCTATTAAATAGACAAAGGTAAATTGCCTCTGTATTTACTTCATTTTAGGCTTCATTCTTCTTTCTTTAAAAGATTACTGTCTGTTAAACCATATTCAATAGTGGGTCCATTTCTGTAGGGGTAAGGGTAGAATATTCTTTCAGTCTGAGTATTCTACTCAAGGAAGTTTAGAACTTGACCAGCATGCTCCAGTTCCCATATCTCTTTGCATTCTTTGCTGTTGTTCAAAGTATTAGTGTGTGCTGTAACTAGGAGCAAGACATCCTATGCAAAATACTCTGAAAACATTTATGGATGTGTAATTACTGTGCAATAAATACTGTTTGACTATATGCCATTGCTGTGTGGTGTTAATACATGTAACTCCAAAAATATTGAGTATTTGACATGTGTATTTTCTTATGCTTGAATGACAGATACTTTAAAAAAATTTAAAAATATATGTCAAAGTGAAAAGTCAGTGAATTATTGGTTAACTTTTGTGTCACTATCCTAGTTTTCCAACTGATCTGAAATTAAATTTATATTCAAGACACCAAACAAATTATATAGTATGAAGATAGGTCAATTTTTTTTCCTGAATATAATGTTGAAAAGTCAGTGATGTTACCTGGGATAAATTTACTAGGTAAAGCAAGATCTTTYTCTTGGATAAATCAGTCTGCCATGTCTTGTAGCAAATAAAAGCCGATTTTGCTATGTCGTCATTGATGGAAATAACCAGGAAAATAGTATAGAAGGAAAAAAAATCTCTCTTTTTATGTGATATAGAATATTAAAAAATGTACAGCAAGCCCATTACATGCTTGAAATGACTGRAAAAGATACCGCTCAGCTGTTACTTGTCTCAGATATGGCTTGTGGCAGCCAATTTCTGGTTAAATCCTTATTCAAAAGTCAGTGGGAACCTGCACTGTTTCTCTCAATTTAAACTAATTGATTTTCACATTTATGTCTAATTGCAAGCCATAAACCCCATAGATAATATGGAAACATTATTCTATAATTCTATAATGTCCAGTTTTAGCTTTGAAGAAAAATGGGGTTTTCTACTCACTGAATGGACTCAAAGGCAATGATTTTTTCCATTCTGTTTCCTGTAGTCACTTAACCCCAGACTGATGAGAACTCAAGAGTGCCACAGTGTTTACTAGGACTGTTAAGGTCAAGCTGTAATAAACATAGGCTTGAACTTACCCATTGAAGCTTAGGAGACATGATCATCCAAGGAAAGTCTGAAAGCTGTATTTAATTCTGTGCCTTTGACTTGTCCTACATTCATAACAAGAGTTAGGCTATGTTTCTGACTGTGATTCATGTTTTGCCAGATGGGTACAAGCCATCATCTGCCAAAAGCACAGCATGTTTCATCATGAAATACAGTCCACAGTAGCATGTCAAAATTCTTTTGACTGAAAAATAGACAGGGCTGTGTCTGAGATTYGTGCAACCTTTCCACTTTGCATTATCTGTTTAGATCAATGTAAGTGCTGCAAGAGATCAAATGGATCATTTCCATCTGACTATTGGGAAAGAAATATTTAGATTAACAGCAAGAGATTTTGTTCATTGTCATGTATTGGTATCTCCAAGTAGAAATCTGTGCGTACTTACAGGCCAGGAAAGAGATTTTCCTATATTGCGTTTGGCTGGTGCTGCTTGTTCTGCAGCATACAGAAGCTGTTGCTTTCTAGGGTTGTTAGTCCATTGAACTAAATCATTCACAGATGAAAAGATTTAAGCAGGTATTTTAGGTATCATCTTTATCATGGCCCATAGAATGGAACTCATTGTTGCTCAGTGTACTTTTATACAACTGAGCAAAATARTTTCAGTAACAAACCTGGCTCAGATTTGTACCTCACTGTAAGTTCTAGTCATTCTRTGGTGCTTTGTTCAGCAGCTGCTTTTCCTTCTTAACCAGATTTTGGCAAAGAAATGACATCAAGTTCATATCCAGAAAAAAAAAAACCACTTAACAAACAGTAAACAAACCAAAACCAATCTCTTTGCATTTCTCTGTGAATCAAACTCAGAACATAAAGAAGTCTGTTCCCTGAACCAATAAGGCTGTTCAGTAACTTACAATATGGCTTGGATAAATCTCTGTTCATTCTCTCCATGGGGGAGCTTTGCCTGAAAACATTTTTCATTTCAATTCACAATTTATTTTCATTTTCATTTCCTAATTTGCAACAATGAAATGTCAAGATGCTAACAGTCATTCCATTTTTTTTTTACTACTGCAGATTCATAAGGTGCTGCTTTCCTTCAATGTCACTATTAGAAAAAAAAGGTAATTTGAGAAATGAAGTAGAACTTCAGCGCTCAAATTTTGGATGTTGCATTTTCAAAGTTTCCTTAGAAGAGCAATGTGAGCTGGGAAGTTTGCAGCAACACTGAATCCTAAACATGTAACTGCATTTCTTCCCTTGACGTTCTTCCCTGATTCTGTTTGAGCTCAGCTACCATAATGCATATTGCAGTTTTTCAGGAAAAGCAAACAAACMATTATTTTTGGAAGATCGAAGTGACAGTAAAGATATTTTCATTGTGATTATGAAGAGCCATGAGATTCACATTGACTGKAATACTGTGTTTTGCATAGTCTCTCATTTTAGAACAACTAGTATCCTAAATACTATCGTTTCTACTTCTCTTCATGCTTCATTGGGGAAATAAAATACAGTGTGAACAGTCCATAACAACACCTATGGGATATCCTTAGATTGATTGCAGTGTCCATTCAGAGGTTCCTACCCCTTCATTACTCTACTACCTTTTTATTCACTATTATTTCTTTCTGAATGCTAGAATTCTGCGCTCTGTAGCACAAGGCTTAGATTGTACTGAAGTAGCTTCTTTGCCTCATAAGTTTTGGTCTCCACCTGAAGATTATTCCATTCCATACTCCAATCCCAAATTGCTTGGAGTAATGGAAGCAGGTTTAGGTTTCTTTGGAACTGGTTTACTGGCTGATTATGTGTGGAAAGTGAATGGCACAATGTGTTTTTTGTCAGGGAGAAGCAAAACATGCACAATGGTTTAAAGCGAGATTTCTCAGTGGTACGTTGTCTAGAAGGTGCCTGGCACACATGGCAGTTACGTTGATTGGATTTGGCCTTGATTCCTTCTTATTTTTTGTAACAGACTATTATTGCTGTACRGCCATGATGGTGCTGAATTAAGCAGCAGTGGTTTACTCCAGGGCCAAACAAGCTGCCAGTGTTTCTAGTTTAATATACATTCTTTGCTATATTCAGAGGAACATGTAATGCAAATCACCGTGTTAGTTACAAGCTGTCTACAGTGAAGAATGGGAAATACTGTGGTAGAGTGTCAGCTTACTGCAAAGAAGGGCTGCAGCATGATACATCAGAATAACAAATGCATTACAGATCCATTGTCATTTGTCTGTYTTATCTGTACTTAATCTCTAGCATTGTAACGAAAAAGAGAGGAAGAGAGGAGCTTTATTTATTTTCTTAAATGTAATAGTAAAAGGCTGTCCATGGCTTAAATGAGTGCACTCATCACTGTGTTAAAAAAGGAAGGATGGATGGATGGATGGATGGATGGATGGATGGATGGATGGATGGATGGATGGATGGATGGATGAATGGATGGATGGATGGATAGGTCCAAAGAATGGTGGTGAATGGAGTTATATCCAGCAGGGGATCGATCATCAGTGGTCTTCTCCAAGGCTCAACATTGGGGCCAGTCCTATTCAATATCTTTATCAATGATCTGGATGAGGGGATCAAGTGTACCTTCAGTCAGTCTTCAGATAATACCAAGTTGGGTGGGAATATTGATCTCCTGGAGGATAGGAAAGCTCTGTAGAGGGATCTGGACAAGCTGGATCAGTGGGACAAAGCCAAGTGTGTGAGGCTTAACAAAGCAAAGTGCCAGATCCTGCACTTGGGTCACAACACCCCCAGGTAGTGCTRCAGGCTGGGGGAGAATGGTTGGAAACCTCCCTGTGAAAAAGTACCTGGGGTTGTTAGTCAACAGCCATCTGAACGAGTCAGTCAGAGCATGAGTGTGAGCCCAGGTAGCCAAGAAGGCTGGTGGCATCCTGGTCTGTATCAGGAATAGTGTKGCCAGCAGGACCAGGGRTGGGATCATTCCCCTGTACTTGGCTCTGGTAACACCACACCATGAATCCTGTGTACARTTTTGGGCCCCTCCCTACAAGACAGACATTGAGGGGCTGGAGTGTGTCTAGAGAAAGGCAATGAAGCTGGTGAAGAGTCTGGAGCACAAGTCTTACAAAGAGCAGCAGAGAGCTGGGGTTGTTCAGCGTAGAGAAGAGGAAACTCAGGGGAGACCTTACCACTCTCTGCAACTTGGAGAAAGGAAGGTGCAGTGAGGTGGGGGTCCATCTCTTCTCCCTGGTAATAAGTGGTAGGACAAGAGCAAATGGCTTTAAGTTGCACCAGGGGAAATTTAGTGGGATATGTGGAAAAATTTCTTCCCAGGAAGGGTTGTCAAGAGTTGGAATGAGCTGCCCAGGGAAGTGGCTGAGTCACCATTCTTTGAGATACTTAAAAGACGTGTAGATGTGCTGCTCAGGGAGATGGTTTAATGGTGGACTTGGCACTCCTACATAATTGATTTGACTGGGTGATCTAGAAGGCCTTTTCCAACCTAAACAATTCTACAGTTGTGTGATTATGAGGGAAATGAGAGGATGGAAAGGCAGCCAGCAACTATCAACTTAGGGAGAGACACCATGGAGACCTGCTAATAATGAAAAATGCTTTCCTCTGTGTTATTCTTCACATAAGGTGGACTGGCTTGTAATCTTTTGTCACGAGAAAGTGGTGGAGGTTCTGCCAGTGATTCCCTATAGAGCTATACAGGAGTGCTTTTAAGTTTTCTCCCTSTAGAGTGGAAAGGATGGGGTTTGTCCTATTAATCTGTCTCTAAACCTCTAATCTTTGCTCCAGAATTTGCTCAGGTGGTGGAAAGAGTTTGTTTGTCCAGTGATGCCAGTGAGGTCATCTCCAGACTTGCAGTCTGCCCGCTCATTTTCCCGCTCTGCATTCRCTGCACAAGTATCTTTCCTGCCAACTATCTATGGGGCAATGGCACAAGTCCTGAGCTCTTCTTTTTGCAACAACTTCCACAATTCAGTACTCAAGATAAACACCATACTGAATATACAGATTTTTTTTTTTAATGGATTCTGTAAAAAAGTGTGAGTCAAGCTGGAATTGTTTGAGACAACGGTAAATCATTGGGTGGGGATTATTTTCCTTTAGGAATAAAAATGACTTTTAAAGTGATAGAATTTTCTAGCATGTCAGAATTATAATTACYGCAACAAAAGGAGGCCCTAATTACCTCTAATCCATCCTATGTCTACCAAATGTAATTTGAATTTTAGGTGCTGATTCTGGCCATCTGTACTGTGGGCAGAGCAAGCTGAGCCTAGGGTTGTATTTCGAGATGACTGAAAGGTGCAAAGTAAACAATATCAAAAATGAAAAAGAAGCCTGGAACTTTGAATGGGCTCCTGGGATCTGACTCATGCTTTCTACTTGACAGTGGCCTTTTACATTAGTCTAAATATGTRATATGAATATTCATGAGAAATCCTGATGAAACATGCCATACAACTTTTCAGCTGTGCTTGTAGATTCTCCACCTGGTTCCTTAAAGATGCTGTTGGTATGCTGTTAAATTGTAGGTTATTTTATTCATTATGATGGATTGAATGTAGTGTTTCAAGATATAATAAACAAGAGATTTTTCTTTTCTTATGCACCTGTACTTGCCTTCCAGATATCATTCCTCTGAAGTCTTAAAGGATTTCAGCAGCAGAGATTTTTAACAAAAGCTTCATTTTAAGCATGAAAAATTACTAATTCTTTAACAAGAGTCAACATGACTGCTTATGATACACAGAAATGATGCCATCAGAAACATAGTGAGACTTTCTCTTAATTGCTTTGGATTTCTGCTGTACACTGAGATGGACAACATTCATTCACTCCTAACAGGAATATTCTTTTTTACACAGAAAAGTAAACCTTGGTCTTTTTGGCCAGCTTACTGTGCTGTACTACTTTGGCTTCTCATTTGGTCTTTCAAAGTTCTTTTCATATATATGTTGCCAGACTTCTTCTGTCCCTTAAAACACTTTATTATGGAGCTGGGTGGCTGCCTGTGCTGGGAAAGTTCTGTTTTCTTTGTCAGCACTTGATAGTGCCTCCTTTGGGATCATACTGATGATCACTATTGTGAGATGATCTTTCTTTAGTGTTTAATCCCAGAAAGAACAAGATCTGTTCCTTGGCTTCTGCTCAGTTACAAAATCTCYTGTATTCCCCTTTTGTTTTTGTCACCTTTGAGCTTTTTTTTGCCTGCACTTCATGATTCTGTTTGAGGATTTCATAAGGAGCCTATTTTGAGGTAACTGAAGCTGCTAAACCACATCAWAGGATTCAAAGATCACTCATTGTGAAGTATGTTATATGTATAATGTTTTTTATTATCATGTAAGGAACAGCACACAAAGCTGTTTGGATGTTTTTCAGTTTTCTGCAGTTATGGAGAATTTAAGCCCTCATGGCACTTAGATCTGCTCCTCGCTTCTTTCACACAGTTCTCTCTAGCCCCTGGCAACATGCACTGCTCAGAATTACATCTGAACAGAGAATTTGATGTCTTCAAAGTTAAATATCTCAGTCCTTTGACTTCAGTTTTGTTACAAATGAGACCTAAAGCTCCCACTGCCTATGTCCTTTGTCAGCTGCAATTTCATTGTCCTTTCACAGAGACAGAAGACAGTGTTGTCAAGATCATTAATGCTATGTACAGAAGTGTTGGCTAACCAAACCTGGTAGTTACCTAGATGCTGAAGCTGTTGCTTGGTTTCCATATCCAAATTTTAATTTTATTTTTASTCTAGAGTAATTAAGATACATTGCTGCTTCTGACAAGTAGGACTCAACAGTTTCTAGGTTTARTTACAATTGAAGATAATCCAAACAGGTATTTCCACCTGTCTATCTTCCATCAAATCTCAAGTCAGATCGACTACTGATTTACTAACCAAAAAGGGGAAGGGAAAGGAGGAGGGAAAAAAATTATTCAGCTATTATTTTCTGTGAAAATGTTATATTAAATTAAATAATAATAGGATTTAGTTTTGTAAGCTTCACCAAACTGCAGAAAATAGCTGTGAAGATATTTAAATGATTAACGTTGATGCAAGTGTGTAGGCCACACAAGAACAAACAAAGCTATTTTTCAGAGCAGCATAGCTGCTGGATTGTTTTYGACCCACAAGGCAGGAATGGAATTCAATCCAAAGGAATGAAAAATTACATTGATAACATAACAAGTATTTAGCATATTTATGACTATCTGCTTTGGAAAAAAAAACAAAACCCATTATATTTGTGTCCAAAGCTTTAAAGTGTGAGTCTATGCTGAAGAATGATGGCATCATCCTAAGAGATCTGTTCTTTGCACTCAAATTCAGATTAACTGACTTCWGAGATGACTTATTAATGGGTTTTGAGGATATTCGGCAGGCACTAAAATGACATGATGAATTTATTGAGAGCAATTAAAAGGCAAAGGTGGGGGAGTTAGTAGGAGAATGTGGTACCTTGTATTTAAAAAATACAGTTTTAAGTGTCTACATTTTATTTGACAATTTTGTTGGGGAAAGATGAAGTGAATCTTAGACTTGAACTTTAAATCAACTCCATTACCAAGTTACTCTGGCAGATAAGGTCCATACATATTTTAAAAMTATTTAAATGGGTGTACTAGTATCCTAAAAATTAGGTACAAAATCTCTAGATTACAGACTCTGAAGTAGAGCTCATGAAGAGATTATGGAAGAGAAAGATCTCTGTACATAGTGACAGTAACAGAGCACRGATCAGCTCACAGAATGAGCTCAAACAGGTGATGCAAATGTGCAGCTCTTACAGAGCCAAAGTCTCCGAGGGAAGCTGATTGAACAAGTTTGGCATAGAGCTTTCTGCTGATGTCMTTCTGACAATGGCAGAGCAACAGAATCTCCTAACCATGGGTTTGCAGCTGTGACAGATGACAAGTGAGCAGAAGAAGACAGCATAGCAAATGCTKTCATTTTCCCAGTAGGGAAAACAAGCAAACAAAATTTACTTTAAATGTGCAGTACTGGTCTGGATTTGCTGGCATCCCAGTCCACATGTCTTCAAACAAGTATCACCTAGTCACTGGAAGACTAAGAATGGGAAAACCTATATAGACTAAAGGAGAAACACCTGAGTTGTTATCAAACTGGATTATGAAGTCTCTGGGTATCSCCAGTGGCCCCTAGTTTGACTGTGCCTGGGTGTCACTGTCACACCCTGCCTCTTACCACCGGAGTATCTCTGGAATGACACATAGCAAGATGCTGTGGTTGGGTCCTGGCAGCTGTGTGGTGCTGCTGCTCTGCACCTTGCTGTGGCAGGATATGGACTGTACCTACAGCAGGCTCTCAAAGTCTCCTTGGAGAAACCATCATCCCACCCCTTCATGGGGCTCCATCCTGGGCAAGCTGAGACTCTCCTGATCAGCCTCTGTAAAGGCTGTAGGTCTGAAGTAACCTCCTTTTTTTCTGCTGGTTCAGCTTAGGCACTACACAAGATATCAGGCAGCAGCCTGGCTGGAGATGCAGAGTCAGCCCAGAGTCCCAGCAATCAGGGAAGTCCGTGGTTAAGAGACAGGTCCAGGGTCAAGTTGTAGCAAATGAAGATCATGCCCAGTGAGAAGGGGTTTGGACACAGCTCAGTCATGGCAGGGATATAGGAATGGGCCAGGGAGGCCAGACAGGGACAGGATGGACCACTAACTGTCCTTTGGAAATATCACTCCTTATCTTCCAGAGTAAAGCTGTACTTACTGCTGGAATGTGCATTTCTTGTTCTGAATTTATTGGTTAAATTCAGTCATTATATGTGTCTCATAGCAGCCAGGAGGAGACAGGTTCTCATCCCCTCAGAATACTTATCTCTCACCAAATGTTGAAAAGCTGAGGTGGATGCAGTCCTCGTCTGACCGAGCAGCCGTGACCTTGCAGTACATTAATGTGCTGTGTTTACACCATTAATTTAGCTTTAACTGCATTGCATTTGACTTGAATCTCCAGATTGCTTGTTTTCTTTGTGCTTCTTTGGCTTGCCCTGCAATTCTGTCATTGGAGAAATGAAGTAAAGTGATTAATGACATTTAAATTAATTAAAACAATCAATTAATTAAATTAATCAATTTAAATTAATTAAGTCGATTACTAAAATGAATTCCAGGAGCTCAGATTCTGCTGTCTGCTTTAACTCTGTGTCCTTGGTACCAGGGCACGTTGTGCTGGACTGTCTGATGGGTACCCAGAGGAAGTCCCCTAAGGCAGAGTKGGATGTGATGATGGCCAAAGGCCTCTAGACCCTGTGATGTGTCCCAAGTGTCTTGTTTAGTGCACATTTCTCAATCCCGTTTTCCAATTTCAAGAATCAACAAAGGGCTGAGGATGCCTGGTTATACTTTTTTTTAAATACTAATGTAAATGCTAATATTAGCAAGAGATCACTAATGCAGGTTTATTTGTTGAGTGTCTTCTGCCCTGTTGGTTTCATGGGGTGTGTTCAGATGAGTTCTCATTTATTACCAAATTCCTGCTTAGGCTTTAAGTGATTCTTTTGGTGTTAGCACAGCTCTAGGGTTCTTTAGTGAGTTTGAATAGCTCACTGCACAAATGTAAGGAAAGCTCCTGAGAGTTGCCATACAGTGGCTTCTGAAGGTAAGGTGAATTGAAAACATTTTGAGATCAGACTGCTCCAGTTCTAAAAAAATTTAAAATATGAAAGTTTTCCTGGTGCTTCTATTTAAACAGATAAGGAATGTAACAAAAAGGCTGCTTGACATAAGAGGCTGTAAATTTGTACTGAAAATATTAAGAAGTGAAAGTCAGTTATATGCTGGAACTGAATCTGTGCAGAATATAAGGCATTTGAATATTTTGCAAAATCTTAATTAATGTTACTTGTACATGTACCCTAAATATAGTCTTATTAAGAATTTCGTACAGAGARTAAGCTATAATCTCAGTAGTTATGGTTCAGAGCAGATGAAAAGAAATGTTGAAGGCAGGGAAAGAAGGTAAAAAATACAAAGTTATGTCTACACCACTGGGTCAAGTAAGTTCTAACAGGCTGCAAGTCCAGATTGCAAACTTGCAGACTAAATATAGATCTAAGCTGTACTTCCTGAAGCACACGGGACAAATGTGTTCAAACATCTGGGTGTTCAAATATCCTGCCAATACATTAACACCCTGGGGCTTACAGAGTCTCTCCAATTCACCTCCAAGGCAATGGTTTGAAGGGAGGATGAGTGAAGGCAGAACTTCATTATCCCTTTAGAGACCACTGTTTTATGATAATACAGCTGTAACTGATGATCACACACAGAATTTTTGAGTCAAGAAATAATCCCAGATCTTCTAAATCCCAGTCCAGAGTCCTGATGTTTTCTCATATAGGTATTTTTAATGTGTTTAGGTTCTTAYACTCTGCATTCAAGTTGTTATCATATAAACCTGAAGGATTTCAAAGTACGATATGAATATATTCCAGACAAATTCTTGAAGCATATAGCACAAAATTACACAATTAAGTGGTTACTTTTTTCCAAGAGATAAACAGAATTCATATAGCATCACAGGTAAGCCTGGAAAACATCAAAGCACTGACTAGAACACAGAAACTGCCAAAAGCCACAAAGTAAGCCAGAAGGGACAGTGTGTCCTTGAGAGGTCTGAGTCTGTAAGAGAAACAGCATAACTTCTGACACAGTTTGAGCAGAAATAAAAGGCATTGAAAATAAGTGGATATTGCCTCCCCTGAGATCTGTAGAGCAATTAGAGAAAGGAGRTGATCAGGAGATGTTTTTACAGATAAAAGACAGTAGGGATGCCTAAGACTTTGACTGTAGGATTAATTACTTGGATATTGATCTAGGTAACAAGTGTGCAAAAGCCAAGGAGGACGTGTGCTTGTAAAAATACTTCTAAGGGTTACTGCCTTAAAGAAACACATCAAAACTTATGTACTATGAGGCAATTGGGAATGCTGAAATATTAAATGAATTTAAGTACCCAGTATTTTTCAATTGYCTTGATTTTTTGTGTATCTTGACAGAGCTTCATACTTTGTGAATCAGATCTGCCTTTTTTTCTGTATCGATGCCTGTATTCTTGTACCCTTGAGCAATAGTTTGAAATTAATGGGAGTATTGGCAGAGTCAAATCCTGCACTGAGTAAATGAAGCAGGATTTAATACTCAGTTTTTRCTCCTAAGATGGCCAAAATCTCTTTCATCTGTGTGTAAGGACATACCAAACACCTCACGTTTTGGCAGAATTATTCCATGAACACTGACTTAACCTCCATGTTTGTACTGCAGTGATGCTTATATTGGTTAAGTATACAGAGGAAAGAAAACAGTGCTTTTGTTTTAATCCAGTCCCTGCTGTTAAGTAAGATATAAACAAAGAAGAGCTAAGACATCTGGAAAGAGGTGAGGTAATGACAGGGCATGAGCCATGGTGTCTGAAGCAGAAGTGCAGAGGATTTTTGGTGAGAGCAAACTGAGGCTGCCATAGATGCCTTTTGGGAGCCGAGCCAATCAGCTATGGGAAAGGAAAGTAGGAAAATACTTGGAGTAATGGCCACGATGAGAGCTGTGGAGGTGCGTAATGAAGTGTCATGCTATGTCTAAAGTGGAGATGGTATACAGGCGCTTTGGATCCAGACATCTTGTTTGAAGCAGAGCAAACAGTTGATAAGTGATACTGCTTCTACAGCTTTCTTGTTCTAAAAAGCTTTCTTGTTCTCAAAACCTCTTTTATGTACCACTTGTACTTCCAGGTGAGAGAGTTTGTGCGTTTTGTCTTAAGAGCTTTCATGTTACTTCTATTCTCGTTGTTCTGCTCTTACTATTACTGAATTCTGACTTTAGACACCATAACCTGCTCCACAGATGTGCTATTGTGTTTTGACTCTTTCCATCGTGAAATGCTTTTGCTCTGGAAGTGAGTCATTTACCATTAATGCCAACTTCTTCCTGCCTTAACTCCTTTGCTTACAAAAGGAAGCCAGCTTTGACACCATTAATATGTAGCATTTTCATATGTTTTATTTCCACTCCAAATAATTGCTTCTCATGGAGTATCATTTACTCCTAGTTGATGAAAAATCACTGTGTACATTTAGAATCACAGGGAACAAACCCTTAGGAAACTGATTGCTGACCAAAATGTGCTTTGAAGTGCAAGAGCTAGTCACTGATAGGAYTAGTTTTTGGGTAGGTGTGTAGTAACAAGGCACTGACTCAAAGTGGCTTAAGGAGCTCCGGCTCTCTTGTAGGTGCTCTTGTGCAGCAGTGGGTTGTCCCTTCTTTGTGCCAGTACAGCCATTAGTGGGTTACCCCACTGTGTCCTGGGTTCAGCCCCTCTTTACCAAAAAAAGGAGTAAGGTTTATTTTTAAGCTCAATTACTCAAAAACTCAGTTTGTGCTGTGGTTTCGAAGATAGCTCTATAAACAAAATTGAAGAGAAGGGAGGAATAGGAGCCTTTTTAGCTTTCTCCATCATCAAAGTTACAGTTTAAGCATATCCTGAGAAGGATCAGATTCTATTATGTAATCTTTATGCCTTACTAAAGCTTTTGTAGTTTCAAATGTTGCATTGCCTTGAAGTACCTAATGGACTATGACACAAAATTGATTTCCATGAAAATAGCATTGGCTGTTAAGTGTTCCTACAGCATTATCACATACTGCTTCTTCTATGAAATCCAACACAGAATATTTAAAGTAAGATTGATGTTAGAAGAATAGCAAGACAGATGATGCGTCTTCAAGAAAATTAACATAATGGTATGTAATGGTTATATAAAATTACTGCATCTTAACCCATGCCTTTCTTTACTAATATGGCACTGGACACTGTCTTCCCATGCAGGAAAAAGGGATCAAGACTGCACAACAAAACTTAAGCATTTCCCAACAGAGAAATGAAGTCCTGCATTAAATAGTAAACCTCATTCCCATACTCAGTAAAAGASAGAAATGCAGCAGAGATTATGGGTCTTTAAGATCTTCCTCTAGCAAGTAACCTACTTTTATGTGGAGGATGTTCTGTTGCACCGAAAGGAATTAAACAAAAATTAGGTGGGTATGGGTTGATTGGAGGGGTGGGGGAGTGGGGAATGAAGGGTTGTTGTGGTCTCGACATAAATATCCGCTAATGTAACTGTGCATRTTATTATGTACTGCAGTAATACCCATTGGCTGACCCCAGATTTCTCATGTACCTTGAAGAGAATGTAGTGTGGGTCTTTCAGCAGATTTTGTGGTATCCCTGCATCACAAGACTGTCTCCTCTCATTCCTAATCTTCCTGTCTTKCTCTAATCATCTTTGAATTCAAAGGGTTGCATGACTGAGGCTTGTACCACATACAAACATTCATGAGAAGGGTAAATACATGAACAGAAATATGATCTGAAAATACCAGTTTAGTAGGGCTGGAAACAGTTTCCCTACCTCAAACTTAGAACCATTAAGTTTGGAAAAAAACTTCTAAGATCACCAAATCCAGAGAAGGCTAAACTTTGCTTTACATCTTTTTCAGTAGAGAGAGAGGTCAGAAAAGGTGTTAAGAGGAGAAACTACATATGTGCAGGGCCAAATTCAAAGCTGGCATAGATCAAATTAATTTGTGTAAATTTACCCCAGRTTCAGACAGTGTCTTATAGATGTTAGCAGAAGCTGGTCAGGCACTATGGATTGAGGATGCTTCCTCCCTCAACACCACATTTGTGTGTGGAATTAACAAGACACATCAGGACAACTAAACAAACATAATCTGTGACCTACTCCCTTTAACTGGTACTTCAGTGTGATGAGCTCATTAAGAGTAAATCTGCTAACACTTGTTTCATGTTGGCAGAAGATGGTGTGTGGTGCATGTTGTCATCTCAACAGGAGATCAAGATATATCCAGTTCTGATATGACCCATTATTGCTAAATAGCATATTTGTGTAGTTACTTGTATTTCATGAAAATGCTTGATGCACATCAAAGGAAACCTTTTGAACCCAAAGCTCATTAATTTTTTTACTTCATCAAATTTTCAGGCAAGCTTCTGTGCAGCTGAGTTTTCACCACTCTCCTGACAACTGTCTAATGATTATGGATGTTATTTGCACTTCTCTTTTGGGGCAAAGGCCCAAATCTTGATGCCTGTCTTTCTCCCTTGGTATTAACTAAATTTGCAGCAATTAGATCCCAATCTTTTGAAGCACTGAGAGCCCATGACTCTGCTGATTGTAGCAGATTTGGCATCCTGACCAGTAAGGCCACTATGCCAGTGGAAATAAGCAGAAGATTTTAGCATAAAACTGCTTCCATGTAGTCATTTTTCCAGATGTCTGTGTACAACTTCTGTTCCTAAATGAAAACCATTTAATATGTTTCCTTTGATTCAGATGCAGGTTAGCAATAATGTTTAAATTTTATTTGGGAATGATTTACTTTCATGACAGGCATAGATTTTTTTTTTTTTATTTTTTTAAATCAAAGTCTTAGAGACTCTCTAACAGAGAATTAGTTGGCTTCTTCAGGTGAATATGTGCTTGGGARTAGCTCAGGTGTTAGGTACCTGTATTTACATATGTCTATATTTCCTGCGTCAATGTATCCAGCCTTAGCATTGCCCAGTGATTTCACCACCAAGCAGTAATCAAATGGTACCGAAGTGTAATGGAGTTACATATGAGCATTTGCATTAGGTTTATTTTTTGATGGCAGTTCTGTGGTAGACGTCAGTAGYGCAGGCTATGGGAGAGATGGTCGTAAAATCTTTTCTAGATAAGGAATTTCAGAGCCTTTACATGATGAGTTACAAATCATAGGTGCACTGGCAAACTGGAACAAACAACAAACCATTACCATTCTTGCATGTAACAGAGCTGTGTATGATGTGAGGAGGACTTTTATGTCATGGCTGTAATCAGTAGGATTCCACAGAAATCGTTATTACCGCTTAGACAAAAAAGGTGTGGCAACTGATCTTTGGTTATTCACCTTGTCCCTCCTCATGAGATCCATGTAATGCTCTTAMATGTGGAGTGGATTTACACTTTCCTGCCCTGTTCAGTCACTTGACCAAAAGGTTCTAGTCAGAGAGAAAGTCTAYTTGGGAAAATCAAAAATTCTTAGAATTCTAAAAATACAGTCAGCTAATTACTAGCATTTATGGTGAGAAAGGACAAAGAATTTAGGCAGTAGGAGCCATTTTTTATTTGTAAGAATAATGGAAAGCAATGCACTGGAAAAATTACTGGGAAATCTATAGGACTGGAAGCATTAGTTAGTTCTGATTTGAATTAGATTTCTTTTTAGGTTCCCTTCCAGACCTATTTTCTATCATTATTACAATTTTATCCACTCCATGACACAGCCCAGGAGATTACAGCAAGGCCTAAACTGCTGGATGAAGGAGAGGATTCAGCCTCTCAGAGGAGTCACTGCATTGACACTTTTCTGTCCCCAAGACCGAGCATACAGTCCATCGAGTAATGACCCATATAATTTATGGCTGAATTTGTTGCTGGGTGTGCTGTCAGAGCTGCCTCGTGAGYAAACCAGAGCAAATTCCCAGGGTGCATTTGGATGTTGTTCACATAAGCTCCAGGCTCTGCCTAGATGAGCAGCTTCCATCTAATCTGTCTGCTCTCAGARAGGCATTGCATGGCTGATTGCCAGCAGGCCACATAGACACTGAGTACTGCCCTAGAAGAATAGCATCAGCTGCTGCAATGACACCAGGGGTTTCTAAGCACTCTGAGCACAGGCCAAGTTTAAGCAGCCTCTAAGACAGTAGAGATGCAAAATGTCAGATCTGGGTGGTTCTCTGGGACAGGTCAGGTCTGATACCTTCAGATTTATCATGTATTGGTGTTAAGTCAGTTAGTCTACGTTCAGATTTTCTAGACATTAGAGAATACTTATCTATACAGGGAAGAGATCCCTCATAGTGACTTAGAGATTATTCAGTCAATGGTTGATCCAATATTTGYTAACCAAGATGGACTGACTTTCACTGACCTCCTCAAATGTTCTCCAGCAAAACCAGAAATTCTTTCAGTTGCTGTTTCTGAAGTAAAAATGGAATTGGGTCAAAAAGCTTTGTGTTTTTTCCTCAAATGAAAAGAAAAATAAAATACCTTTTCTATCTTCGCAGTTCAGCTTGTTCTATCTGACACCTGGTGAAGGACCTTATGTCACTCTGCTTTGTCAAATTTCAAGTTCAATAAACACATCCTTAACACACCATTTGGGCTAGACTAGATACAGATACAGTTAACACTCTCCTTTCCATACATGGTATACAATATCATTTCTGAAGACACATTTMAAGTCCTAAACACCATTGATACAGCCTTCTGTTTTGACATTAAAATTGTTGCTGAAGGGAGAGGGTAATTGTTCTATGTGAGGCTGCAAATRTCATCAAATAAAGTGATAACTTAGTGGAAATGTAAGTAAATGAATGTACATCAGAGAATTTATAAATAAAGCTCTCTGTATTTAGAATAGACCAAWGCAATGGTAATAATTATAAACCCCCTATTCTTAAGATTTCTGTCTGGTTATTAAAATGGTAATCACTCTCTTAATTAAAATTCTACCTATTGAGAGATTTTTCAGTCCTTATGCATGAATGTTCTCAGTATTTTTGAAATAATCAATTACACTTGTTTTCATTCTTTTAGTTGCTGGAGAAAGACTGAGCTGTTCTTAAAATGTTTAGTGCTGTGAATGGCAAAAAGGGGATGGAGAATTGAGAGATAAGATCAAATCAAGTTCCCTGGACTTAACCTATAAAAACTAACAGGAACTATTGATGAYTGTGTGTGTGGTATTGAAAACATGATCCAAGGGAGCTTGACAGACAGAGTAATGACCAAATGAAAAGGAGCCTTTCTTCTACTCCTTTTTCAAAGTGGACCTGCCAGGTCTCACACTGTTCACCTGCAGCTGCAGTCTCCTGTGGAATCCTGAATCAGGGTCGGGCAGGAGTAGCTCTTGGGCATGCTTTGTGCCCCGCTAGGCTGTTAGCTCTTATCAGCTTGGTTTCTTCTTGTGTGTCCCCTCTTCATTATGTCTCCTATTGTGATCCAGAGAGCCTGGGAAACATGAAACAGACATTGATTTGGCAGGATTCAGTCTTGTTACAGATGGGGAGAGACACACCATCCAGTTTTCAAAGCATTCTAACCCTCTGGTAGATTGTGTTTCTATTGAGGTTGGGTCTGTGATACCGCAGGAGGCAGGGTTACTGTGATCAGTTTTCTTTCTGCTGACTGCTAATGGGAACAGTCAAGGGTCAAGTGTGCTGAGGAAGCACAATGAGCAATGCGCTAACGGCGATTGCGGTCATTCACTGAGCGCTGCAGAGCACAGATGCCAGCCTCCACTATTCAAGCTAAAAAAGTTTCGTGTTGGATTTGTCAGCATGTTATCTGTCCTGGCAAGTCATTTGTGTGAGATAATTACGTACCCCGAATTGGCAGTAATTATTGTTCATAATCTTTTTCAGCCCAGTCACCACAGGCCTGCAAAACCCTCACCTTGAAGTGACAGCCTCGAATCAACCTTCTGAAGCCCCTCTCTTCATATGATGACTTGTGACTCTTACATGGCAGTAGTGAGGCTGCTGAACCTATGATTTCTAAAGATCTAATAGAGGCAAGTTCTTCAGAGATAGGGTATTTTATTAGATTAGTGATAAGGTTGGGAAAAGCTGACAATCTTTCAGAGTTCCTGCTGTTAGGTAAAAATGTATCTTCTTCAGCCAGGAAGCATTCGCTCCCTTCTTTTCCTGGCAAGTGCTCTTAACRAGCTACCTAAACATCTTTGTTGTGGAATTTTTCTTTTATTTTTTGGTGGAGGTATCATTGTCTGCCATTGACAGCCTCTTTTCAACTGACATTCCAAAGACTTTCAGCCATCTGTTCCAGATCTTTTTGTGTTGGACTGAGTTTGCACTTAAATTTTTACATTTACATACAACCATACATACATACATACATACATGTGAAAAAAAAACCACAGTTCATCTTTTTCTTTCCACCGAATTAAAAATTTCAAGCAATAAAATTCACTTAGACACAAGACAGTTTTTCCAAAGAAAATGGTAGACCTCTGGGCTCATTTCACCTCTGCCCAAAACAGAAAAATCAAAACCACATATATTTTAAAAAGCCATTCACACTTCAAAAGTTTTTCTGTGGCTCTTTTGAAAATCTTYGTTTTCCCCTTCTTTTTCCAAATTGTCAGCACAAAATGATCAATATCTGTCTATTTATACGTTTTATCTTAGCATTTTCATCCCAGTTTAGCTGATCCACAGGAAAGGCTTGAATGAACACTCTCAGTTCTTTCTCTTTAGAAGCTTGTAAATAATTTTGGCAGGTGTCTGTTTAAAACTGAATTGTCTTTGATGAGTTCATCAAAATTTACCTCTGAAATCGAAGTTTTCTCATTTGATCACAGGAATCCACTTTGGTTAACAAGGAAAAGTGTTGCTATTATTATTTCTGTACTAAAGTGCAAACACCTTGGAAACTCACAAATGAAAAATCTTCAGAAAAAATCAGCAGAAGACTGAGAGATGCCTTTTTATAACATTTATTCTTTGGCCTTTGGAGATTAAGAGAAGTTTGTGATCAAAGCAATAGCATTATTACCATAATAAGGAGACTCAAAAATGCTTCAGAGGCTCTTATCTGCTAATAATTCTTACTGAGGCTTTAGTACTGCTCAGAATAGAAAAAGACCAGTTGAACATCGAGTGCATAATATTGGTTGCTGGAAACTGTGGAAGTGATCAGTACCAGGAAAAGGCATCTGGCAACATGTTATTCATAAAGCTGGCTTGTGATGAAAACTCAGTGGGACTCTACAATCATATTATTCCTTWTCTTCTGGGCTCACTGAGTTGGCTGGTGGTATTTCTTAAGAAGCTCAAGCTGTTATTTCTATTCTGCTTCTTGCAGCCTGAAAAACATTTGGAGTGTAAGCTTAGAAGTAGTAGAAAGGAGACTGTGGGTTGCTGGGCACAGATGGCATTGGTAGTAAAGCAAAGCAGCTGTCAATATTGTCTCAGAATAAGTTATTAATGATTAGCACTCCAGTTTGATATGTTGACAGGACCAAGCTTGCGGTTTGGAGCATGYTAATTTGTGTGCCAGACCAATATGGCTAAGAGCAGAGAAGAGCTATGAGCCTCGAAGGCTTTCTCATTGCTGAATCTCACTGCTTTTTCCAGTAGGAGCTGCAGTCACTTGCTGCAACGCCTCATTGTAAGAGCTCATAAGTATTCGAAAATGATAAGAAAAAGTAGAACGTGTTTTAGTCGGAACAAGCAACTCCTGAAGCATTTTGAACCTTGCCCTTTGCTCATGCTGAGATCAGCATCCAGCTGTAAGTATGTTGTTTAAACAGGCCAGACAAGAATCTTCTGTCACATAATGATGGGCTCTGTCAATAGGTTTTTGTTCTTTTGAAGTACCAAGTGTGGGCTGTTTCCAGAAGCAGGATATTGAACTAGGTGGACCTAACTTAACTTTCCCTCATGACCTCAYTCATGGATTGAATGAGGATGGCTTTTTATTTGCATCTTTCTCACTCAACAATGATATCTGTCTGCTACCCTGAAAATGTGTTTACTGAAAAATATTTACTGCAACTTGTCTTATTAACTTGCATTCTAACCTCCCTGAGTGGTAAAATATGATATTGTACTGTTTGTGGCTGCAGACTGAATGTCTCAAAGGGGTGCTGTAAAAACGAATGCCTCTATTGCACGCCTGTGATGAGCACCTGCCAGACTGTGTGAAAAATAAGAAAGTGACAGTGAGGTGACTGTATCATATGTCCATCTAAAAACTTGTGAAATAAATGAAAGCAAAAAAGGAAAATACATAATCTTTCAAAAAAGGGGGAAAAAGAATACCTTTTAAATTTTTAAACAAATAGCTTTAGTTGAAGTGCTTCGTGCATGTGTCTTTCTACATTTTTATATTTCTTTCTCTAAAAAGTACCAAGGATAGACCCAGCTCTTCTGGAATAAGATATTTTACTCATACTTGTTTCTTTAAGATTATTGAAGTGCATGTGCAAGACTTTGCAATATTAAGTTTGCTTCTGAGAGGGAGATTTAGAAAATCTATCATTGAAATAGATTTCTTGTAGTGTTAAATGCTGACAAAATTATATTATAGTAATTAATTTGACCTTAAGCAACCAAACTAGTCAAGTTTAGAGGAAGCAGAAATTTTTTGAAATAAAATCTGTCTTCTCTAAAACACTCCATATTTCTGTTCAAAAATCTTTGTGTTCATAGTGTTCTAGTTTTTCAGTGAGGATGTCTGAGACTTCCTGGTCAAGATTTCCCTTTCTGATTATTGCGATTTTAGTTGCAGTTCTCCATTCTTTGAAATTTCTTCAACTCTCCGAAACAGTTACCAATTGCCATTATAGTTTAGAAAGAACTTGATTCTGATAAGGCTGTTAGGTCCTGGAGACTGTCCCCCTTCTAGGAATTCAGCTGGTTAATGTAGCTTCAAAGAGCTGTTGCAAATAGAGCTAGAAGTGAGTGCTGCTGTATTTTTCTTCCGGGGGATTTTTTTAGCTGAGACTTTAGTGCTGGCTCTGCCCATGCCACCCCAGAACTGTGCAGCAGCTGTGACTCTGCCTAATCTCCCACCTCTGAGTTCTGAACCTTCCTGGTTTGGCCTGGGACCTGCCTTGCTGCTGCAGATGTGCTGGGTGGTCACTGTGCTGTGTCTAGCCCTGATCACTCTTGATCACTGTCTCTTGAGAACTGAGATCACTGCTCTGCATCCTGCTTTCTTGCTGTTTAGGACACTGCTCCCATTTTATTATCACACTTGGCTGCTGGCTCACCTTTCCTTGTGCAGCATCTGGTCCTTGCTGCCCACTGAAAAGCCTTGGGTACTGAAAGCTGTCTAAGACAGTTCAATTCCAATTTAGGAATGTTATTTTGGAACAGATCTTGCCTCTGTTGTAGATGATAAACATGATACCCTGTCACTCTAAGATCAGGATGAAAGTAGTTCAGTTTTCCCATCAATATGTACAGGATCACCTGCATCTGGACATGGACCCAGGTAGAGGGCTTAAACCCATGATTTAAAACCATGGCATGTGGATACTAGTAGTCATGGATTTTCATTCTTAGTCTTTTGTACATTTCCGTTGCCACTCTGGGTAGAAAGATCAGAGATCGAGAGGTCAGATGAGATGATTGATTTGAGAAGTGTATTATCCTCCTTGTAAATGGGTATTTCTCACTGCTCTGAGAAAGTTTATTCTGCTGTATAAGCAGTTGTTTGATTTCATCCCCAGACCTTCATAATGGTATGCAATGCACTGAAGGAAGTGGGTTATATTCTGGGTGTCCTATGAAATGGGCACAAGGTGAATATACTTTGTTGTGTATAAGATCTTGCATTTCTTGTTTAGGCACGGTCTGACACTGATGTGTATGGAGATACAGAAATTTGTTTCTGAGCATTCTGAAAAAAAAGGCTGTATTTGAAGAGAAGAGAAAATTTGAAAAAGTGATTCAACTTGTGACCTTCTTCCATAGTTTATAGTTTGACTTTCTACATATCTTCCCAAATAGGATTGTATAGAACTTATGATTATATCTACCTAACAAGAAGTTTCTTCAAGGTAGTCTGTTTGGTAGAGCTTGGCTCATTTCTCTGCACGAGTCCACTCCTGTCTTCAGAATATTCTATGATTCTCTGATTCTGTTTACTTCCAACATAGCCCTGTCTGTGGTGTTATTTCTTTTTGTTTCTTGAACATCTTGTATGGTCATTTCAAGTTCTTTTGAAGAAGATTGCACTACCTTATTCCACGTGGACAGAATAACTTTCTCCTTGCTTTGATAAGTAAACTGAACATTACCTCAGAGCTGGTCTGGTTAGTTAGAATGGATAGACAGTTCTGTGCACCTTAAAATGTTAAAAATTGATGCTTTCTTAGAAATAGAATAAATACAGTACAACAGTAAAATATAAACCTCCACAGATGCTATAGAAAAGTACCACCAAAAGGTGCTGAATAACTCAAGGAGGTTATTTCTGTGGTATGATAGCGGTTCTGATCATTTGTGGAAGACATATTTCAAATGTGGTAATTCATAACACATAGATGCAATGAAATTCAAGATGCTTTTGATGAAACATTAGAAATCAGAAAAGTGTTCTTTGGTAAAAACATGAATTTTTACTTAGAAAATTAGATGGTTGGATAACAGTTAGGTTAGGAAAAGTGTTCCTGAGCACAGAGTGAACTTCTGTGGGCAAGGGGAAAAAGGAAATCATGTTCATGCCTTATTGCTACTTGTTTCTGACCCAAAAATTCATTCATTTTGAAACTTGGTGACTTCCTAAAGCATCAGTTTATTTTATATTCAAATACTTAGTGTGCTGCAGATGTTCTACACTGGGGAAAAGATATAAAAAGAAGATATTAACATCTTCAATATTATGGCTTAGTAGTGATGGAATTAACCAGAACTAAACAGGACAACTTGATGGAGGTCTGTTACAAATTATTCATTAAACAGAATTTGAACAAATGGCTAAAATTATTTCTCTATCAGCTTGGAGAATCTTAGCTTTTCTTTCCAGAGAAAATGTTGAAGATTTTCATCTTGGCAATGAATTCACAGACAGTATAAAATTACGAGTTTACTTTTAAAATTCTCATGAAATTTTGTGGTATGGGAAGAACTGTATTCAATGAAGACCAGACAGTGACAAGGACAAGATTCTTTCTGTTATAGCAGACAGAATATCTAGCCCCTGGAGCTTCCTTTTAGCCCTGTTTCACTGTTATTATCATCTCCTAAATCCTACTGAGTATATCAATCTCCTTTCTAATTCCATATTCATGGCATTAGCTGCTCTTTATCATTAATGAGTTTATATATTTCAGTATTGACATTGATTACACTCTTAATTATGTATTACCTGTTGATGTAGCATTGAATCAAATTCTGAGAGTAAAATAAAATAATTTGGCAAATAAGTCATGGAGAGACACTTAAAATTCAGAGAGGCTAGACATGGACCATTATTCATAACACTTGCAAATTCAATGTGTTATGAGGCCACTTCTAGAAGTTACCATCAGCTAAAATTTTTTAGAAGTCTCATGGCTTTTTAAATTTGCTTTAATTGTTTTAAGAATTCAGTATACTTTTGCATCTCCTATCTGATCATTAGGTTTATTTTTAGTTCAGGACATTCTGTTCCTATCCACCAATGTGATTCTCTAGTATTTGATACTTCCTTTGGTTTTATTCTGCCCCACTCCTTTCCTGACTACATCCTTTTCTAGCGTATGAATAAGGCAATCTTAGGAGCAATGTTAGGAATTTCTTGCTAGTATTCAGTCAGTTTCTGAATGTACTCACTTTTCACATGCTCACCTACTTGCATAGCTTTCAGGAAATATTCTAAAGATTCATGTCATGAAGGAACCCCAGGGTATTACATGCAAAACCTATTACATGTAAAAGCTTTAGAAGAAAATTAATGTTAAATTTGTTAATGCAAGTCTTTGATCCAGAAGTATGTAAGTATTTATCCAGTCTGGGAATAAAGACCTCATGAAGCTTATCAGAAGAATTAGATAGTCAGCAGTCCAGTAAGTCCCAGCTTAACCTCTATCATGTGTGAATAACCCCCAAATTCAAAAATCTATCAAATTACTCTGGTACTCTTTGGATTTGTAGCTATAGCAAATACTAAAACACTCACAGAAAACAAGTTGGCCCAGTTTAAAGAGCTTGGAAGATCTGCAGTTATTGATTACACAAATGTTTTTTTTTAACAGATTCAATAAAGCTGTGACTTCATAGTCCCTGTTTTTTGTTAGYAAGAGGGGTTTGGTAGTAAAGCATTAATTGCCATGTGGTTTTTTTAGATTTACCTGTGAAGAGGCTCAACAATACAAAAGGCCGGACAAAGAAATATATTTCATAGTTGAAATAAACGGAGGAAAGAAGCCTGCATTTACATGTCTCATTGACATCAATGCCMCTTGCCCATGTCATTGTCTCATTGAGGAAGCCATATACAAAATGGAGAAAAAACATATGCCAGTATCTTAATCTAGGAAGAGGAGTATGGTAGAAAGGGTGAAGAACACAAGTTCCTTAGATTTGGGTCAGTAGAAAATTYTATTTTGGATTGTGCATGTTTACAAATGACATTTGCTGTTTCTAATTGGGCAAGATACTGTTTTGCTAATAACTGCTGAAGATGATTTGCTTAAACTAGAAATGTCAGAGGCCTCAGCACTTAACATGATGTTAAAATACAGTCCTGGTTTCTTGTAAATGCATAGTGTATTCCTGGCTGAGACATGAGCCTACATGGAGGATGGCTGTTGTTCCCCTGAGCATCACAGCACTGTCCAGAGCAGTGTCCTACACACTCTGAGATGCTCCAGATGCCCAGCTAATACCTTACACCCYGTGACTGATCCAAATACAGGAAAGACAGGGTTTCATCAAGCAGATAATGTGAGAAGTTTCATAGTGCTCCCCAGAGGATCCAGTAACAGAATGAGGAATTACTGAGAAATATTRACCTATCTTGTATGAATGGCCTAATTTCCACTTATTTTTTCCCCTCAGAAGCTGTCATGTGCAGTAGTACAAGTACACAATAAATGAGACAGACAGGTTGCTGAGGCTGTTGGTTTTTCTTGAGACCATAGTCCCTATTCCTTGAGCTAATTCATTAGGAGGAGAAGGCTGTTGTTGTACTGTTCTGAAACCAGATCTCAATCTGTTGCAAATATTTTCCTGAACCTTTGTGACAGTAGTGAATATTCGGTTCAATTTGCTTGATTCTGATGCACATACAATTTTATATTTTATTATCTATGTGGTTATAGCATGAAAAAATGTTTCATATAMCTAGATTCTTACAAATAATGTATAGAAGGATTACACAAATGATAAAATCACAGTGATACTTCCTGCAACTTCATAAAGCTCATGCAATTGCCAGGAGATGAGAGAACATAAGGTATGSTATACCTGGTGGACTCTACTAGTATGTATTTATCTTCACAATACTCCTGTAAATTAATTCAATATTTATGTACATATTTTATAGAACAATAAAAGAGAAAATCAGATGAAATGAGCAGTGAAGTCAGTTGACGAGCCAGGGAYGAGCCATTGGCTTCCCATGTTAAGCCTTTAACTTTCTTATGTAACTMGGCAAATTCAGTTTAGTTACTGAATAATTAGTGAAAAGTTTTATTATTTTTAATTGAATTATAGTCTAATTAATGTAACCTAGAGTTTATTTGATATCAAGATAAATTTTCTACTCTAACATCACTGCTGAGTTTAAGATGGCCAGTACCTGGGGGTGTATTAGATTAAAATAATCCTCTTTTTCTTCACCTGACCTTCTTTTAAGTCCACAGAAACTTAGTTTCTCCAGGGACCAGAGTCCCTTAGCTGGGAGGCAGRCCACATTTGTTCTTCATACTAATTTTTGAGAGCTTATTTTATTAGTTAGGTTTTCTGCAAGATCACTGTTAATTATTTCTTGAGGTAATGATTTGGCAAAGGTTAATGTCTTGCCTCATATAGGAAAATTTGCAATTTAGTTCTACTTTTAAATGAAGGTGTTGATTCCTGTGGGCAAAAAACCTTTATGTCTCAACTAAACTTTATTTATGTGAAGAATATTGTGATGACTGAGAGTTCTGCACTGCATTTGAATGTTTGAAACCTTAACACAAATATTTTCTATATTACACGATACTGAGTGTAGCACTGGGCAKGACAGAGAGAGTCTTACACATCTGCTGTGGTACTGCAAGATAGTTTTGAATACATCTTACTTTGACATGGGGCTTACATTAAAAAACACCCAAATAAAAGGAATTTAAAGAAAGGAGAGTATAAAAATGTGAAAAAAAAAAGATTCCTCAAATTAACCAAAAGAAACCAAAACCCTCTTTACTTTGCATGAGGTACAGGGGTCACAGAATTTCACTCACTATTCTTGGACATAATCACTTCACAATTCCTCCTGTTATGTTCTGGTTTCCAGTATTTCAGGGGGAGTCCACATTAAAAAAAATAAAGCTTTATTATAAATAATTATAAAAGAAAYAGCACATCACCTTTGCTTATAGTAAATCTTCAGTTTTTCAACAAAACTTTGTTTAGGTCTGAGCTACTTASGACTGTTTACTTCTTGAACATGGTATCTGAGCACCAAATAGAGTATTGCATTCTTGGTTCCAGGGGGGTGATCAGAAAGTGCATATTCTACATGATGAAATGAGTCACCCAGCTTTCCTTTCCCTCATCTTCTACTGCAAATACCCTGATTCTTCTCTGCCTTTCTGTTTCATTGCCTGTATCCTCTCTCCCTTTGACATCCTGAAGGAGAAAATAAAACAATTAGGTAAAAAAAACCTTAGGAAAATTCAGTATGTTCCTTTCAACTAGTGCTTCATACACAATTCTTGGTGACCATTTTACACATGTTATCCAACACCAAAGACAGCCAGAGGTCAAATTGGTATTTAAACAGACATTCCAAATGGAAATGAGCTGTAAGTTATTTAAACACGCTCCCTGCATGCAAATTCTACTTTCTGTAACAAGAGTGGAGAAGGAGCCTAAAAACAAATGCTGTAAATGTTGATTCTTCTGAATACTTGAATGCAAACCCAGTACCTAGATACTTACTGTCTCTTGTCCATYTACCCCATAATTAATAAAACAGAGGTATTTCCTTGCAATAGTTGTGTCTGCTCTGAGTTTCTGAAGTGATGGCACTTACAGCTTTCCTCAAAATGCTAATTCCTTAGCCCCATACATAGCAAGTTTTTACACTCTTCCTGTCTCATTTAGTTTTGCTTTGCTAAAAATTTAACTTTTTATTTATAGTCTGTACAGGAGTCCTTCTCCTAACACATTTAATGTTTATTATTGATGCTTATGCACTGTCTCTTGTCAATCTCAGTTGCTGTATGACTGACAACTCTGTGAGCAGTACCTGTTACCCTTTCCACCATGGCCATATGTGCCTTTGTAGCACTGGCAGATCCTGGCACTCAGGTCCTTCTGTTCTTAGTGTGCCCMCTGTCTGACACTCCCCTGACCTAAAGGATAGTTTTTCTTGAGGATGGGGTCTTAAATAGAACCATCCCCTGAAAACACACTCTGCATATCTAAACACAAACTTTTGACACTGTAATTGCCCCTTTTGTGCCTGCTTTCCAAAAATACTTTCATAGACAAACTTGCCAGCAGAGATGTTACAGGCATCCTTCTAGGAGCAAACACATGCCATGTGTTTGCTGTAGCTTATCAAATCTGAACAGCACAGCTGGAATTTCAAATAGCAGATCCTTACAGATAAGTAGTTGTGGATGAGCCATTATATTTAACTGGGAAATAAGTTTGAATAGCAAATTAATTCCACAAAATCATGATCTGMTTGTCAAGTCAGAAATGGGGATAAAGGAGGACTTGTCAGCATATTCTTTGGAGCAYTTTTGCCTGTGACTGATACATAATGAAAAAGTTCCAAGAATGCTAATACCAATACTAGTTCGTTCATCATATCATTATCTTTAAATCAAATCAGTCTCWCTATATGTTTGGTTTTCATCTTTTCCTAGGTTCCCTTTTTTCTTTCAGGTCTTTGTGTTATTAGGCAGTCCAGAGCTAACTGTATCCTTAGTGCAATTTCACTGAAACAATAGAGAAAGAAGCTAATGACTCCTTGCTCTATAATACAAAAAATTCTGCATATGTGTCCTTTTCTTTCCTACATTCCTGTTTTTCATTCCAGTTGTAGACTCTACTCAGTGGCAGCAAATAAAGACAGAGCCTAATATGGAAGAATATATTCTGAATCATTAGGGGCTCATTTTCAGCTTTTCAGTGAAATTCATTGTAGCTCAACACCTTCAGCAGGTAGTTTAGGGTCTGTTTTGAAGACTCTCTCATTACTCAGTAGTATAATGAGAAGCTTTCTCAGCCATTCAGAGACCAGGAAAAAGGTTTGAACAAACAGACTTCGAATTGTCATTGTTCTTGAATGTTGCTGATTTTCTAAGCTGCCTTTGTTTAGGATATTTTCTAAAGGCACAAATGGAGAGAATGCATACATTTAAATGCAAGTCCATCACCATCACAGGTTTTCTTTGATCAGAGTGAATTTCCTAAACCCTACATTCTTTTTAGATAGAAATCAGAATTTGAGTTCAAGTGATACAGAATTGATTTTTTGAAGCAGGAGGAACTGAAGTAAACATGTGAGGCAAGAAATGGCTACTGTGCTACTCAGTTATAGATAGTCATGGATTTGTTGCATATAAGAGAAAAAAATGGTGCAATCTGTAAAAATTATAAATTATTGACTCTTAACCTAAAACTCCTGCTCCTATGGAAAACATAGGTACAGAGTAGGGTATAAGACTGGAAGGAGAAAAAAGTAAAAGGACTGAGCTACCACCAAAATCTAGAAAAGGATTTTGCAGTACTCCTTTCAGTGTGTAGCATTTTTCACAGGTGGAGACACTTTGAATGTTATGGAATTCAGATCCTTTGTAAAAAGTATAGGAAAACCTGAAGATTTTTAAGTGGCTTTTTTGGAAAAATTGTATTTTCCCTGTTACACTCTGGAATAAAATCAGTTTTATAGCAAATTAGTGTTGCTTTGACAGATCTAGACAAAGATCTCTTTCTATCTTAGGAAACATCTCACAGTAGTTTTTAACTTATCATTCATAACACTAACAACCCTAATTAAACCCACTGAAAACACTGCCTTGAAATAAGTCAGTGACTACACATACAAACTTGGCTAATTATTGCTGAAGACTTTTTCCAAGATCTGTCAGTAAAAGCATCTCATGGAATCTTTTAACAGTTTAAATGATTGTAGAACATTCATAAATTTGTAAAATGCAGCTTTTCTCTACTGCTCTCTCTACCCAATCCCTTCAGACAGAATGATTAAATCTGCATCTGTCATGTGGTATAATTAATTAATACGGTATAGAGAACAGTGGTGCATTGCTGATTAATTTGTATTTTAGGTGCATACATTTCTTATTTTCAGCTCACCTAAGAAATACATTAATCAGTCAGRCAGGACTGATTTTAAATAAAGATATCATAGTTACTTCTGTTCCTTCCCCATTTACTAAATTTAGTGCTGTTATCCTTACAGCATCTGTTTGCTATCCACTATTTTGTGTTTAACTTTTCAATTTTATGCTTAGTTTTTTAGTGTAAAATCTATGTTTTCAGACATCAATGTCCAGAATTAGATTAAGGCATCAAAATGAAATTTAAGATCCTACAATGAAGCTCAAGCTTGCAGTGCTGAAAACCTAATTCAGCTAATTTCATAAGTCTCTGAACTCCCTAAATATTCTGCTTCTCAATTACTGAGAAGCTCTCCTCATGCGTAAGAGGTGCATTGGTCATGAATGAAATGGACGGATTGAAACTGAGACYATTGAGATTTCAGGAGGTAAGCATCACCTTAGGGTTTGACTTTGATGGGCATTCTCAGGCATGCTGACAGAAATACAACAGGAATTCGCAGAGATACAGTGTTCATATCAATGAGAGATGAGATGATCTTTGAATGACTGCCTTGTTTGGTGTGTTGGACCACACTGAGCATCCAGGGCCCCAGATTTAATGTTTAGAGAGAGACAGGTACTTAAAATGACGTTCTGCATTTCCAATTGGAGCCACACTTCTACAAGAGATAAAACTGGAGTTAAAACTACTATCCTTTTTTTTTTTTTTTTCTGTCAGAAGAATGTTTAAATTCAGGTATTCAGGAGAGCAAAGATACATATGTGAACTACTGGCCAATATATCCTAGAATGAAAAGGTATAGGGTAAATATAGGAGTTTCATCGTCAAGTTTCATCAGACTTCCATTTATTTTTTSATTCCCAGGTTATTCAGCCACTCTGTTGGGGTTTTTTTTCACTGTTGCTCACATTTGTTATTTCCAGTTTTGGTTTAGATTTTAAAGTGTTTCATCATAATACTTCGAAATTCAGGGRAAAGCTGTATGGTCATGAAAGAGGAGAGAGAGAGATTTCCTGTGTAGCCACACAACTTCATTTTTATGTAASCTGTAAGTCTAGAACATTCTGAAAAATAGCTATCACTTTGTCCTCATCCCATATTCAGTTCAGAATACTTTTAAGAGAAATCACCAGCATATTTCCCTCAGTGATTGGTGTACTTCAAAGTGAAAAGTACAACAGCTAATTTGACTGTGAGGATGGYGTGAGGGGAAGACAGTCATAGTATGAAACAGCAACTTCAAAGGTTTTAGGATCATCAAAACATCATAGTTCTTTGGCTTTCTGTAACTTTAGAAGTCTAAATAAAATAACATATAATATATGAAATGAAAAAATACTTTTCAGTAGTCCAACAGGTTCTTCTCACCAAGGGTCTTTGCTTCAGCTTTCCTCTAGCTACTGCCTGTGGACTGAAGACATCAGACAGGAGACAGAATCAGACACGAGACAGATTGCTCCATGTAGAATAGTTTGGGTTGCCAGGGACCTTTTAAAGGTCTCCTATACAGGCTGGCCACAGCCTTGTCCAGCATTACCTAGAATGTTGGCAGGGCTGGGGCATCTACTACTTCTCTGGGCAACCTGTGCCAGTGTTTCACCACCCTCATCATAAAAAATGTACTTTCTATAGCTAGTCTAAATCTGCCCTCTTTTAGTTTAAACTTATACCTTATCCTACCTCAACAGGCCCTGCTAAAAAGCTTGTCCCTGTCTTATRGGCCCCCTTTAGGTACAGAAAGGCTGCATTAAGGTGTCTCTGAAGCCTTTTYTTCTCCAGGGTGAACTGTCCCAACTCTCTCAGTCTTTTCTCATAGGAAAGGAAAGCCCTCTGCTAAGTTTTCTGCCTCTTCTCTGGACGTGCTCCAACAGGTCCATGTCCTTCCTGTGTTGAGGATCTCAGAGCTGGATGTAATGAGATGGTCTTAATGGAGGCAACAAACTTCCCTAGGAGAAGGTTCTGGCTGGAACATGGAACAAAGGAATAAGGAAGAATTAATTCGTAATTTTTTCAGGGCTACAAAAATACAGTTAARAGGCAAAAAATGTCACTTAGCTCTTGAGCCCCACAAGACACAGACATACCACAAGGCAACACCCAGTATCTGGCATTGACCTAAAAAAGGCAATGTGCTGACAGAAGCAGAGAGACTCCTATATGTGATCTCTTTGTCTCCCTGTGGGAAGGCACATATTATCAAGATGGATTTTTATAATGTTTCCTGGTGGTGATTTGAAGTCTTTAAATGTCTGTTCTTCTGCCCTGTACCTGTAAGAATGGAGACATTCTTAGCACAGAAATTTATTGAGACTGAGAATGTGGAAATTGCTGTTCTGGTTCATTTGTCTCTAAAAATAGATATTAAAAAATTCAAATACCTCATTTGGGATTTTAGGATGAAAAGGTTTCCATTTTACTTCCTAAGTGCTTATTCCACTTATAAAAGTCAATTTTAATTATAATAAAGTACCAAAAAATGATAACTTGCAATTACCAAACTGAAATATTTTGGAAGAGGAAATATTTAGTAATCAGCATTTTTCTGGGTTGCAACCCCTGTTCCTACTCATTTCTAATTTTATGTAAGAGGTAATTACTCTCATCAATGCAGAAAATGTATTTAGTCTAACTCAGATAAAGGTTGATTTTTCRTCAGCATTCTGCAGCCTGGCTACGTCTTGCATCCAAAACTGTAAGTCAAGTGCAGCCTGGTGCAGTTWGTCTCTAGCACACAGTGAAGCCATGAGTAAGGTTGTTCCTCACATGAGACAACATGAGCAAGTGGCAATGAAAATGTTCCTTAGTGAATGTGATGCATTTCTGGCCAGGTTTATTGTCATGTTGCTCTAATGTAATCCGTTTTGAGATGTGCATTTAGAAATATGAACARTATCTCTTGCATATGCGTCTTTATCCACTTTTTCTCCATTAATACTGAACAATTTAGGGCTTGCCATGAGTGGCCAATTTAGAATGAGAAATGGCCTGGCCTGACCTGTAAGTTCTTCCTCCTATTCTCCCATTCTCCTTAATCTCAGGATTGCTATCTCAGAGCCCTGCCTGGTGTGCTGGACAGTTTTACAAGATATGAGAAAGAAAGCAGGGGGAAAAAAAGGAGAGGTTTTAAAGACGTGCTTACTCCCTTTCCTCCCATGCCTTTCTTGAATGTGGATTTAAGTAACAGTCACAGAGCTTTAATCCAACAGTTCTTTCACTGATTTCCTATGATCTAATAACTGAAGAAGATATGTATGTGCTAGAAGGATTCAGCCACCTGGCCTCCCCTTTGGTTGTGGAATCTCAGCTGTCCTTGTAATAAATTATTGCTTTTTAATAGTAAATGAGTTTGCAAATAGCCTTCAGAAATTAGTCCATATCAGCAGGGAGAGGCTTAGTGCTGGTCAGAGGAGAGGCTTGGTGCTTTTGCATGCTAACATAGTGTTGAAGAATAGCCTGAGGGAAGAGATGTTAGAGCTAAGAGCAGCCAGAAGCCTAATTCCTGTTCTACAGCAAGTGTAATTATGAGTGCATACTTAAAATTGTTTCTGAATGGTTCCTGAAGCTTAATGAAACATTGATTTGCTATCTAAGTCACAAGTTCTGATCTTCACCATTACCGCAGAGTGGCTGTCAGAAATTAATTACTGGCCAGTCTATCTCCTAATCAACAGGCGTGTATACAGTGGTGGAGTCATTCTCATRTATACCCCAGCCTCAGCAGTGGAACTGGGAATTGTCAGGGCAATGTCTAAATGTGGAAATGATTTGCATCCCTAGAAAGCTAAAGAAAGTAGTGATAAAGTGGATTAGAGTTTACACTAATTCTGCTCTATCCCCATCCTGTTGRTTCACTGAGGACTTAAATGGCAGAGAAATGACCAGACTTGACAAACTGAAATCTTACTCATTTCTATCAGCCATTCCCTGCAGGAGACAAAACTCCTGCTTCCAAAATTAGATTTTAAGAGCTTATTAGAAATTCAGTAAAACTGATAATTAGACTGAGTAGCTCCACTGCTGTCATTCATTTCCTACTAATCAGAGCTGAGGGTATGATGAGGGATTTTTATGCTATGCAACTCCGGATTTCCTATGACTGTGTTATAGTATTCGGCAAAAATAAAGTCCCTTGCTGTTGCTCTCTCCTCTTTGGACTTGTCCTAAGATGCCCTTGTAACAAAAAAGACTTTGCTGGTTTTCTGGCTGTAAATTATTTCTGTGAATACTTGAGTACGTACCATCGCGTTCACTGGAATTGCTCAGTCTACTCAGCTAATCAGTGCCAGCACATATATCTCATTAAATGGTTCAAACTCAGCCTCTCTGAATCTAAAAGCTTTGTAAGACTATGAGCTTTCAAACTTACACAATTTTTGCCCTGGACATCTAACAYTGGTGAAGGGTGATCTTTCCAGCAYCTCCCTCACCGGGAATTTTTGCTGTTTGTTCTCAAGCAAATGTTTATTCCATATGGAAGGGCAGGGTTAAAGTGTTTGAACATGCAATTAGACTGCTCTCTAGTCTTGCCAATCAGGCTGCTTTCCAGATGCTGGCACAGCAGAAGTATCWTTTTTTTTCTCTCAGAATAATTGTGGATAATTTGATGCAACTTGGACAAGAGGGAATTTTCTACAACTTGACTCAAAGATTACATCCCTTGGAGGAGAGAATGAAGAAAGCACGTTTAGCATATTGAGAACTGGAAACATTTGGGCACACATCAGATAAGCCTGACTCTCTTTTGTATGCTCAGCTTTGAAATCCCAGTTATAAAACACTGCATATTTCTGTCAATAAGGCTTGTAAATCTCAGTGACAAACGGTGTAAGATAGCTGCGGCAGTAACACTGAAGCTACAAAGCCTCTTTCGCACTCCTCACAAATGCATATAACCCTTAGAGGAAAGTCGTTTCCTTTTGGACCTTTTCAAACTGCAGTCTCTGTTCCAACAAAATATTTCACACAAATAGGTCTTTCTGTCCTAGCCAAGCCCTCTTAAAATCAATAAGTCTTTGGAACATTGTTTTGCTATCTTGCTGCAAAGGAAGACTCCATTGATTTTGGTGTAACATCTAATTGGGAAACAATGTACTATATATTTTTAAAATGAAGTACTGGTATTTGACAGCACRCAGACAAACTTTTGTGATGGCAGAATTCCAGTCAGCACAGAATTTAAAGTCTTAATTTAAGCTATGCAGGAACCAGGCAGAATTTATAAAAATTGAACATTTTTGCATACACTAGAAGGGTAAATTGGTTTACACAATGATACGATGACTATCTGTTCTCTAGGACWAAAATGGAGTTAGTAACCTGGAGTTAGTAACAATGCATTTTGAGAGACAATATCCTAAATCTATACTTTATCTAGATTTTTTTGATTCACCAAGATAGCTCACCAGTTCTAAYAAAACACTACTTCAGTTCTGAAGGTTTTGTTTTGAATGGTTTTTTTTAGCTGTATGGAACTGGCAAAGATGTTACAATGTAGAGTGGACAAACTGCAGAACATCTCTTCCCTGCYATATACCCACCAGTCTGTCATTCCGTGTACATTTTTAAGTCTTTCCAAGTGTACTTTCTATCATTACATGCTCTTGAATCAAAAACACACCTAGAAAAAATGAATAACTATCTTAACATCTTCTTCACAGCCATTGTCTGTAAATACCCTAATAGCATGTTGCAGGTTTGATTTTTTTGTAACGAACTAGAGGGGGCTCAGAGGAGACCCTTTAAAAGAAGGAGGTCAGGTGTAATTGAAAGGTACTAATAGTTAGCAGGTGTGACCATTCAGCTTCTTTTGAAAGCTAAAATAGGAGCTTTTTCTATTAAGAAAATACAGTAGTATTAAGCAGCATGTTTTCAGCAAAGGTTAAGATCTGTGAGAGAGGTAATGGAGGCCTGGGAAATGGATTGTAAATAAACAATGTGTGCTTGGGAGGTGTATAGTTGCAGAAGAAATAACCAAAGAATCTAGGGACTCTTTCAATCTGGTGTTAAATTAGTTCAATGGAGTTGTGATGCTCTSAGAGTGGAATTAATAGGATGGTGATGCAGGTATGCTAGATTTAAACTGGAAGAAAACAAAAGCTTTAAATAACACCCTCCTCATACCCCACCTCCAGTAGTGTTATTAGACATTACCAGAGGTCCAGGTGGAATACAAAGTGGAATTTTCTTGCTCTCCTAATATAAATAAGTCAAAAAGCCAGTTTTACCTGTACCACTGTTTTTGCTATTATCCAGAAGTCACATCTGAAAGGAAATTTAGCAAAGCAAATCTGAAAATGAGTGATTGCTGAGAAGCTCTGTTAGGCTTGATAGTAGTCACAAACCCTCTTGAATCAAGGGAAGAAATCAATAAGAAACAAGGCTTAATGGGACTTGAAAACAGTTGCCCTTGGGTGGCTGCTTCCTTCAGGAGCTTTTTCTTATCTTGGTTTTGCCTGTTCAGCTTGTTCAGATGTCAGGCCCTGCCTGTGAATTCATCTTTGGGTCTTAGGTGTGTCTAAGACAATGGAAATGGAGACCCAGTCTGGGCTGTGAACTGTCTTTGTTACGATTAATAAATATGATCATTTGGAATCCATGTTATGTGATATAACTAGCTTGAATGTCTTCCTTTTCCTGCATGGGGCAGCCATTTCTCTTCTGCTTTCCTACACCTCTCAGCATGTTGCCTGTATTCATATGTGTGGAATGTGTGTACAGAAGAATATTTTCCTCTCTGGCGKCTGCTCCTCTATTTATTCAAGAAGGGGAGGCATAAACTGAGCCATTAGTGGGAGAAATAGAGCCTGAGCACACAGCAGCAACCATTTTTTAATGAGTCTATTTGTACTGGGCCAGCGGGCAGCCCTGACATTGAGTCAAACCTGAGAGTGGATCTGGCAGCCAGCCAGCATTCTGCKGAGAAGCAGCTAAATTATGCATCTTATTTAGTACATTTATTAAAAGATCTTCTAACATTTCCAGGCAGAAGTCCCAAAACAAATGCTACTATCATTTAAGAGCCTTGCAGTTGTGAGCTACATTTAATGCACTGCAATTCCCCCATAATAGCTTTCTGGTGTTGGCTGAGCTTTATCTCTCAGTAGTGTTTCATAAATTGTTATGGTAGAGGGATATTAAGGGGAAGGAATTCTCCCTGAGCTAGGGGTGTGGAGGAAGATARTTAGTGCTGGGGGTGCCCAGCTCTGTCCTGACTTGGAGCAAAGCCTGGTGCTGCAGCCGTGGCTGCCCTGCAGAAAGGCAGCTGCCACTCGTGTCAAACAGTGCAGAGACTTCTGCCTTTGAGTCTGACACACACATGCTGATCGACCTCAGGCAAACACTGCGGGGTGATGCACGCTCCCTTTGAAACGCACCTCCTGTTTTTTTATCTTCTCGGATTTGAGTTGATAAAAAATACCTCCTGGAGAATAGCTTACTCCTCTGCCAGTTTTCYAGCACTGTTTTGTAATCATGTGGATTCTGCCTAGGGAACAAGCTGTTTTCCAAGCCCAGTCCTAATGTGATTGGCTACAGTGTTTTAATTGGACATCRGGCAGCTGTTGTGCAGAAATCTTTCTCTGACTGGCACTACAGCCACCAGGGTCCTGTCACACTGTGCTGAACCTTTTTTGCACTGTAAAACTGTCAGAGCTGAGGATCTCAGCTTATGACTAGAGTTTTGCAGTACATTGTTCTGACCAGCTCTTCCTCTTTCATTGTCCCCTACAGCCATATTTTGCTTCTCAGCAACTCTGTTCCTCCTTTAGCAGGTGAGCAGTTCTTGCTGGTGTTACTGGGTGGCCTTTTTTCCTAGGAACTGCTTTATGCATCTCTGAGCAACAGAAGCTACAGGATCTTGACTGTGCCTGTGTATTAAGTCCTGRTTTGAATTTTCAGCCCTCTTAAAAATCTTTTTTAACCAATTTGTATCTAATTCTTTTATCCAGATGATCTCTCTAGAAGGGTGCATTAAGGTAATGTTCCCTTGAGATGGAAAGAAGTCAGCAGATTGCAATTTAAAAATTGCCTCAGAACTGATTCAAATGTAGTGCAAACCACTCCAGGAAAACTCTCTTCCTCTGTGTAATTGTTAAAAAGTGGGATGAAAAGTATGGCATCACCCTTTAGAGTGGCAAGAATATGCAGACAACAGCATGTTACTGCTCATCAAGTCATCAGTCTTACATAAAGTCTCATACAGATAGCCTGGAGACAAATTGGCCTTTTGCAGTAGTGTCTGTGGGTCATCTGGGCTTCATGTCTCAGATTCCTATTTCACTTTCTTCCTAATGTATAATGTTCAGGTTTGCATTTTTTTTTAAACATTCAGTGCTCTGTTCAGGTGGTAAGAGTTTAAAGCATAGGCATATAGAGAGCAAGGGAAAGAATTAACATTTATCCTTAGCATGTCAGGTATTGTAGGTGGGTCTGTTTGGGCTGCCAGTTGTAGCAGTTGCAAGGTTGAGGGTCATGTATTATTTAAAGGTCAGTTCCTTTAAAAGACACAGGGTTTTAGTCATCAGACTTAACGATGTGGCCTGAACGGTTTCCATGCTGAATGCCAGCTTGAGGCAGATACAGTTCTTGAATACACACTCCTAAATGCCCCCGTGTTTCTTGAGAATGACAGTAGGGAAAATGTAATTTAGTTGTTTTAAATGCYGTCCTACTTTGAACTAAGAAATTAATGTTTGGTTTCCTGAGAAAATCTTTGGAAAYATTTGCATATCTTCTACAGATTCTCCATAGAAATTTGCAGCTAAATTCAGTGTCTGCAGTGAGAGTGAGAGCTGATCTGAACTTCATCTGTGTAACTTTGAAATGCTGTAGTCAATGTCCTGTCTAGATGCAAACGYGATGCAAACACTTGAAGTGACTTTAAAACATTCATTTGTGGCAGCCTGGAAGTCARTAAGCAACTGGGAAGTGGGGCAGTAAAAGCTGTCCATGCAGTTAATTTCCTTTGGTTAGATGAATGTCAATACCAGAGACAAGATCCTAAACACTTTTTTTGGTAGTAAAGTTTCTGCATCATTTAGAACACAACAGTGTATGCTAGGAGTTTTCTTTGTAAAACTTTGAAGATACTGGGAGGTGGGGTCAAAAGAGAGGACACATCAGGAAAAGTAGTGCATGGTTTCTTGGTTATGGCAACAAAATTCTACCTGAGGAAGTGGTTCTGTTTTTCTATGTGATTCGAAGCAGATTACTTTTATGTGATTAATGAAAATTGGGTTTATTTTACTTTCAGAATACCTTGATTGAAGACTCTCAGTAATTTCACAGGAGAGTTGTTAAAKGACAGGTTGCAGGGAAGGACTGTGGAAATTGTGCTCAGAGAATATTCACAACTGCATTTTTGAATAGCACTGAATACTGAATGAGACCTCTGGCAAATCAGAGGTAAAAGCCATGAAATGCCTTAGACACTGAATGCCACTTACTGTCCATGCTCACCTTTTAGTTAGTGACTTCATCAGCTGCAGGACTATCCCAAGCACAGGAATTTAGGGTACACATTAAATCTCAGTCTGTCTTCCTCGTGCTGCCTCTTTAAAGGTTGAATGTTTATTCATTTGAAGTGGAGCTATGTAGTTAATTAGGCAGTTCATAATTTTGGGAATCCAAATGATTCACTCTGAATTATTCTGGGTAGTATTCTCACTGCTTATTTTTAGTAATTGCATAAGTAATTGTCAGAATATTTTTAATTATCGCCTAATTTAGGTTCCCTGGAGGCTAAATATAAATTCTAATAAGGTAAAAATCAAACAAGACATATCTAAAGATCCCCTGAAAGAAGGTTACTGAGTGTATGMGCTAAGGACTAGTAAGTTTCAATGGAAATATTATTTTCTCTTTTCAAAGGTCTGTGTTTGACTGACTTGATTGTTCATAAAAGCAAACAGGGAAGATGCTGAATTAAGCACTGTTTTATTGGCCTTCTCTAGTGTACCACTTGCTGTGTGCACCACCAGGGCTGTGAATATGTTACAGGATGAAAGTGTCCTTTTAGATGAGGGCATTTTTTTTGTCATAAAAGGTATGGAAATAGGATATTAAATATGAAATAGGAATTTCAAGATTTTTAATTTATCAATAAAGCAAAAAAAATATATATACTCTAACAAACATTACAGTATGTCAGTAATGAGTCCTAGGAGAATTGTTTTGTGTATATGTACAGCTCTTGGTGTTAATATATAACTCTATAGTAATGTATATAACTATGTATAGTATATATATAGTTACATATATATAACTATACAGCTATATATCAACACCTACAGTTATTAACAGTATGTATGTAACTTAGCCAAAAACCTTAATGATGATTTAACTTGGTTTCCGCAGGCAACATCTAAGTTATTAGCATGTTATTTGAATTCTTCAAGTAGCTTTTTCWCAAGCCTTGTCTAACTTTTATCTGATTACACACTTTGTAGACAGGAATAAGATCCAAACAAAAYGGTGGATAATACCGAGTCAGTTCAATACTGATTTCAGAAGTTATGTGTGACAGTATATAAATCATAGCTTGCAGCTATCCAGGTTCAGTGCTGACACTTAGGAGTACTCTTTATTGCTTCTTACTTGTGGATTGCCAGTGTTTGCATTTCCAGCTTTTTTTTTCTCATGCATTATGTGAGTCACAGAGACATTTCACATGCTAAAGATGGAATCCTTGTGACAGCATGATCATGTGCCTTCTTCAAGTGCTGCAGCGTGGCTGTGCCATGCATTAAATAAATGACTAGATCTTTGTAATGCCAATGTAATTTTATGGGTGATGATTATTTGTATTTATAGCATCCATAAAGCAATTTATAGTCCTTCTGCTGYCTGTTATTTTGTGCTTTTGAGCAGAAAGAGTGGACTGCAATGACTTAAAATTCAACTCGAGAGTGCTTCAAAGGTTGAAAGGCTTTCCAGGTCAAAGGCAGTGAATACGAATAGCTGTAATAACTACTCTTTTCTTTGTTACCTTGTACTTAGATCTGTGCCTTTGGGCTGTTCTCCTTGGGGAGAGCAGATGTTAAGCATGCCTTGGAGCATGCATGTTTTGTAAGTCAGCAAATCAGGAAATGGAGGTGCTGAGGTGACATGCTGGATCACCTACCAGACTGTGATGCTGAAAGTAGAACTTAAGTCTCCAAGTCTGTCTCMAGGTGCTACTCAAATAGTTCTATTTTAGCCTTTGTCAATACAGATTAACTAGAAGGCTGCTTCTCAAAACTAAATTTTAAGTTTAGTGGTTAGTCACACTGGGGACTCTGAAGATGAAGGCACCAGGTGTTGAAAAAAGGGACAGAATTGTGCTTGGTATTTGATCCTACATCTGCCAAAGGAGATGGTGCCTTAACCTCTGCACAGAGACTTAAAATGCCTTCTGATTGTAGTGGTGTGCAAAGGTCTTCATATAGRTACAGGGAAAGAAATACGAGAAGAAACTTTCTACACTTTCTACTGTGCAGCCTCACCGTGAATCCTCTGTGCAGTTTCAGGTACCACAATATAAAAAAGACATTAAGCTGAGAGTGTTCAAAGGAGGGCAATGAACACGGTGAAGGGCCTTGAGGGGAAGCAGTGTGAGAAGCAGCTGAGGTCACTTGGTCTGTTCAGCCTGGAGAAGAGGAGACTGAGTGGGGACCTGATCACAATAAACAACTTCCTCACAGCAAGAGAGGAAGACCCTGATCTCTTCTCTCTGGTGATCGGTGACAGGACACAAGGGAATGGTCTGAAGTTGAGTCAGGGAGGTTTAGGTTGGACATTGGCAAAGGGCTCTTCACCCAGAAGGTGGCTGGGTTCTGGAACAGGCTCCCCAGGGAAGTAGTCACAGCAGAAAGCCTGATAGAGTTCAAGAAGCAATTGAAAAATGCTCTCATACACATGATGTGACTCTTGGGGTGTCTTGCATAGGGCCAGGAGTTGGATCCAGATGGGTTCCTGCCAATGATCCTGATGTTTCCCTTCCAACTCAGTATATACTGTGATTCCATGAAACTGGTGAATGGTAATTTACCACAAAACGATTGTGTGTTAATTTAACAACAATCTCTCYAGTTGCTTATTAATGTTAGCTAAAAATATCCAATGTGTCTGTAAACAGGCACAGAATGGCACCTGATATGAAGAAGTTAAATACTTTTCTCGTTTTGTTATCAATGTTTTCTCCAGAGGACATATTAATCAAAGGGGGTGGGAGATACCAGAGTAAGACTATAGCATCATTAAAACTTAAAACTAAGTGYCCTATACCCGTCAGTTTTTTTCTCCAGACAGCACTGCTAATCCATTCACAGAGCTATATTACTGAGCCCCACTTCAATTTATTTTCRGGACTGTAAGAAATTTTGAGAAGACAATGCACACTGCAGTGGTAATTCAAGAACTGAAAAACTGCTACTAAACTGAAATTGAGGCAAGTGTCCCTGAGGAAAAAAAAAATGAAACCCATCCAAAAGCCCTCCAAGAGACAGCRTGGATGTCTCCTGGCTTACTGTCTTTTGTTGGCCAGGGATGTTTCRTTACGGAAAACACTGTTACGTATTCTCTGAGGCATATGCATGCTTTGAAATCCAGCGGGCTATGTAGCCATAACTTTTTTTTCTTCTTCTGATGTGACCAGAGAGCAAAACAGGCATTTGTATCTGCTGCCTGTGTCTGCTACAGCTAATTTTTCACTTTATATAAATAAATAACCTGCCAAAACTAATTATTTCTCTTCAAATTCTAAATACATTATTTCTCCTTTTCCTTGCTCCCCATCTGTCTTGCTTTAATTATTTTTGCATCAGTTGTCATTTTAGAAGCTGGTTTGGTCTAAAAAGGGATGGTTGTATATGTCTTGCTATTGTAATGTAACTAATTAAGAATGCTGGTTTTTTTCCTAGGTATTTGGAGGCAGAAATGGAGTGGATGCCCATATAACTTTGATTTGATGGATAAGAAATTGCTCTGATCAACATTACCTAGTAAAAAATTCCAGCAGAAACACTCAGTCCAGAGTTTGCAAAACTAATGGGTTGATTTTCAAAAATGCWCAAAAGAATTAGCCTTTCAAATCTCATTTCAGTCCTTAGGACTTTACTCTCTGGTGCATGATTAGTCTGGAGAAGGACTGATCCAGGAATGCATTGCCTGGCACTGTTGGTTAACAGTGCTAAGTGTGTCAAATATATCAGTGAACTACATAATCTTGAGTGTGACTAACTCTTCATGGATTTCATGAAAGTATTTATGCTTTTACAGAATTCATATCATGAYGTGTCCCAGTGATGACATGATCTTACACTTTGCTTTGTATCTGTTCCATCTTTGGATTTCTTCTCATTAAGGGWTGTGCTCCTATTTTACAGCATTGCTTATACAAGGATATATATTATCTCAAGTACTGGGCTCTGAAGAGGACATTTGAGAAGAAAGTTTATCCAGCAGTTCTGCTCTAAAAGTACTAGCACTAGCCCAGCCCAGAGAAATCTAGTTTTGTCTTGCTTTTGCTTCAATAGACTTGARCTTTCTTATTCTTAAGGCAAGCAGCTAATGAACGAGCTGTGAGGGATTTTGTGGTAGTATAAATGGCATATTCTTGTTCTTATCCATTTCAAGCTATTTCTCTCTAAATGAAGTAATTGAATGAGCAAAGAAGGCCAATTTGATTTCAACATGTATGTACAATACTTCCAAGTAGGTTGCGAAGGTAGCAGGCCCACAGTTACTGTAATTGCAAGGATGCATTGGGTTTGCAGTTCTACACTTGTGGGTAGAAAAAGTTGATGCCAGTGCCATTTAACCTGCTTCCCTTCTGGAGAGGAGAGGGCCAGGCTTGCATGTCTTAGTCCAGATACTGGTGACAGTTTCCTACAGAGGTCTAAAATGAGGTGATGAGGATTATTCTGTTCTGAGTCACTGTTACAGGAGATATTCAGGGAACTAGATGATATTTAAGGGTCTGTCCAACTCAGCTTATTCAGTGATTCTCTCCAACTCCCTTGGAATCTGCTTTCCTTGCACCTTCTTACCCACCTCACTTCTTGCTCATCCTACCTTCTCTTCAAGGATGTTCCTATGATGAGAGAAACACCTATGTTGAACTTGCTTATCTTTGTTTTTTTTTAACATAGCACTGCAATCTATTTGATTTGGTAATGTTAGATGGACCTTTGTGTTGTAATTTGCCATACAATCTTTATATTCTTCTTGTCTCATTTYGAAAAGAGCTCTTCCAGTCTCATTCTGCTTCACCAAGGTCAYTGTTTGACCATTGCAACCCAGGACACACAGAGAAATGAAATCTTAYTCAGCCACAAGTCACTTGAAGTTCTGGAGACAAGGCCTTACCTTGACATTTTGACACTAAATAACATTCTTCCTGTTTACATGACTGGACAGAATACAAATTTCATTATGGGTTCTATAAAGTGTTACTTGTGTTTTTGGTACCAAAGTATATGTTCTTTCATGTGTCCTGTGGGAACACTYGAACTGTAACATCTGGGACTTGCATTTCTCAATGCTTTCTGAGAGGCTCCTCAAAATATATATTTTTTGTAATCCAGTTTGTCTTTGAGGAGTGTTCATTAATCCATTTATGTTTGAAGGCACTTTCATTAATACATTTGCTAAGATACCTTGTAACTTACATAATTTGTTTCAAATAAAGATTTGTGTTACTTCTTTTCATACAAACAAGTGTACATAATTTATCTTTCACATATRTATTGTAAACAAACACATTAATAATTTGATCACATGCTGTGCTATTACCCACCTGAACAGAAATGATTTGCTATAGCCTAAGTTAGCCACAAAGTTAAAATCTTACACATTTCATTTTTGTTCCCCTTAGGGTATACACAGTCACTTAGATTATTATTTTCAGCTTTTAATAATCTAGTTAGGCTTTTTGCCAGTAGAGAGTCTTTTTAATTTTTAAATATTACTCCATTTGATCAGCTGAAGAAAAAGTTTCGCTTTTCCATAGGATTTCCTATTTTTTAAATACCTGTTGTTGGCATTAAGTTGGGACCTATGAYAAGCAAGGGATGCTGACCATAATTATATGGCACAAGATATTGTACACAGGACACCTTCAAGTCTTTAATTATCAGCCAATGGCTGCAATATTTTGGTTGATAGGACAACATTGAAAAACCCATACCCATCTCAAGGAATTGTTTTCAAGTAGGTATTTTCCATGTGTTCTTAAAAAAAGTAAATTTTGGAAAAACTTGCCATTTAGTCTAGCCTTTCATCATGGACAGATTCACAACAGCAAGGAGAGTTTTGAGAAACTTGTGACTGAAATTATCTTCATTTTCTTGGCAGCCCTTATGAATATGCAGTGTAGGCAATGAACATTAAATGTGGCCTTCATTATGAGCTGAAGTGGATTTGAGACTGTGCCAGAAACCCTGCCCTACTAATAGCTTGTTCCAGCAATGGAATAAACAGTCCTTCAGATGGATTGCTTCTCCACTTTGGATACTCAGGTTTGTCCTTGCTGATTTTGTTGTGTGTATCAGTTCACTGCTGCCTTAACATTTGGTAGAAAGAATTACTTTTCTGTGTCTTGGGACCTAGAAGACAGTGAACAGARAAACAATCACAAGAATCAGTTCATAACAGCCTAACAACTTCCTAAGTATGATTGTGGCAGCAGTGGAAGTAAATTGACAAAATGAAGAAATMTGAAGGATATTGGAAGCTGGGAATACAGTCTGCAATGCCTGGCATGATCAAAATGCAGAGAGAGCAGTGATGAGAGGGAACTGTTGGCTGACTCCATCGTAGTATGGATAAATTCTACTTCTTAGAGCATGTGTTTCTAACATAGTAGCAGTATTATCAAATGGAACTCTATTGCTCAACCTCCATTGAAGCAGGAATTAAGAATGAAGTTTAGAATTTGCTGTTTGATTGATATGATGGCTTGGCTGGGGTTTGAATTACTCTATCTCTTTGCCAGTCCCTAATGRACCCAAAATACGTTCCAGGAAAAAAATGATCCTACTGTTACTTCACTGTGAAGCCCAGTTCTGCTTTTTTTTTYCCCTAGCCATTCAAAAAATATGCATGTACTCGCCTTAAGGTCTACTCCATAMTTTCTGAATTTCTAAATTTTAGAATCCATTTACTTCCACTTTGCTTATCCTTACATATCCTGCATGCAATGGGAGCTGGGTTTCTGAGCATTTCTGAAATAAACAGAAATCTGTAGTACTTGCATCTTTACACAGATATKGAACATTTTGCAGAATCAGGTCCTGTGATAGTTGTTTATGTACTCCTTGTGCTCTCATACTGAATTCCAGCCAGATGGATAGGTAACATCCTTGTATGGATGCTTGAGGTAGTCTCAGTGTCCCACAGGAAGAGTCTGCAGACGGAGGATCACCATAAAGCTGAGGGCTGCCCATCCAGGAAGGATGCAAATCCCAAAAGAAGATGATCTTTTCCCATCTATAAAAATTGTCTAATTAATGCACAATGCGTAATTCCAAAGGGCTTGTCAGACTTCCCAAGGCCAGGCAAATGCAACACTAGGAATCATAACAGGCCTCAGATATTCTCACAATGTTTAACGARAGGCATCTGATGTATCAGCAACCTGACAGCTGTCAGGGTCTCATTGCTAGAACAAGAACAGATCATTAATGACTATGGGTTTATTACTGGACCCCYCAGGCTCATGTTATATATTCTGTCTTCTTATTGTTCTAGTCAACAACAAAAAGAAAGCAAACAAAACCTGACTGACTGAATCCAAGGGAAAAAACATTATGAGACAGTATCCATTATTTTATCCATATATATAGCTTTGTTTCACTTTTGCTGTCCTTGGAAGAAAGGGCACATGCTGTCTTCACTGTCTTTTTTTTTTTTTCAGATTTAGGGTGCAGTGACAACACTTACTCTAATTTTYATCACCTCACCAGGAAATAATATAATATCTGTTACTTCTGACTCAGCAATGGAGGCCATAGGCCAAGGAATTGTTTTTTCTCCTGAATAAACTTTTCTTTTTTTTCATGTGGCAGCCTGGGAAGGAGAAATGTGATGGCCATCTTGAGGTATGTCTCTGCCATACTGACCTCAGTGGATACTTCCTCTGGCAAAGGCCAATACATAAACATGTTCTAGTCTTTGAGAATTCATATTGAAGTAATAGAAAATAAATTAAAAAATKAGTAATGTGATGCTTATTAATACCTGTGATGTTTGTTAGTGTCAAAACTTGAATCTTTACTAAAATTTCAGTTGAAGAATTAAAAATACTGCTTATTTTTGCAATAAATTGAGAGAGTCTTTGAGGCCATTGATCAGGTTATGTACCCGTGGCCAATTCACAGTGTTTAACAGATGAAAGCAGAGAGAGGAGGTCTGTGTGGTGCCCCTGAGACACGTGCAGGTTGGCTAGCATGTGAAAAGGGTGAGGTTTCATCAGCACCAGTTAATGTGAAACRTGGGCTGTGATAGGTCCCAAGCTGTGCTCCAAGTCACTGTAACAATACGGGTGATTCCTGCATTCCTGATTTGTTCCTTGTTACAATTCTTATTTGTCAGTCTGGAATTAGTCAGGTAGTGCAAAAGTCTTTTCTTGAGAAGCATCTGTTGATTCATAATTTTTTGCCACATAGTCCCTCGTATACAGTGTCTTGCATTATTTGCTCAACAGTCCTCTCATAGAATAGGTATGTTCCTTCAGACTTTAGAGTATTAATGTGGATAAAATCCAATAATAACCGTGAGGGTTGCTTGGACGTAGCTCTATGCAATGTGATATTTGGTTTTTCTTTCATACTTTGTCCTCTTTTCTGTGAGGAAACGCCTGCTATTTTTCAACTTGGTTTTCATTGCTTCATATTGAAGTCACGGTAACTCAAGTAATGAGAAGCAGCCATGAAAAGGTAAGAAAGAAAAAATCTGAATTCTGACACAAATCTTTTTTAAAAATTACTTTTCAAATAGTATATTGTATCTGTTTTTCAAGTGCTGACTGACACCAAGCCCTGCATCACTTCTGTGCATCCTGTTGCTTCTCAGTGTATTCTACTCAGCTGTTCTCTTTGCTGTCTTCTTTCAGTGTGTGCTGGTATTTGTAGTGATGATCATCTCACGCAGTGAAATGAAGAATGATTCTGCTAGCCCCAGAGGAGCAGTCAGCTCTTCAAATTTGAGTTGAGGAATTTCAGACAAATGTGTCATTTTGCCTCAGAGACACTTGAGAGAACTTTCAAGGCCATTCTTGAAAAGTGTGAAAACAAAAGCAACTGAATGTCACAAGAGAAAGGGTTTGCCTGGGAAAAATATATTCCTGCCTTCCTGATACTGTGCTGGCCTTTRGGTTCCTAATAGTTAATCAACTTGAAGTGTACTCAGATTCAAAGCTCCTAGCCTTGCACATGGGAGAAAAATGAGTCAGACTACCCTTTTAGTGCAAAAAATAGAGACTTCAGCTGTCCCAGGGCCAAATATTTAATTTAACATACTGAGACCTATAAAGCCAGAATCTTGCATGCGTTTTTCATTTTATGGGAGCTTTTCCAGAGATTCAGAAACATGATGTTTGTTCCTTGGTTTATCTTTAATATGTGTTCGTTTAGGATGTGTGAAAAAGACTAATGGTTTCACAAACCCTGAAGTAGTGGGTTTAATGTCATACACTGTCGCATGTTGTTTCCCTTAATAAAGCTGTTGAAGTTTCTTAATGTTTTCTTGAAATCTGATTGTAAGGAGCAGTTTTCTTACCTTTCTGTTACGCTGRGTTTGGTGAGCTCTTCTGTGTGTGCTTTATTCACACCTTCAGTTGCTAAACAGAGCTTGATGGTGATACATTCAGGCCGTGTGTTCTATTAGAAATGGGATCACAAAATTCCTTTTCTCTTATGTTGCCTGCCATAATTTGCCCAGACTCACAAAGATGAAAAGACAAAGTAGTCTGTAAAATTACCTTATTGAGGTAGTTTGTAAGGACTGAAATGTAGTCTCATTAAATTTTTCACAGTTTCTTTCCCATTTCCAGCTTTGATAAAACAGTCAGATTTATTAAAACTGGCATTTCTGTGCTTTTGCTAAGATCCCACACTTTCTGCATTTTTCTGCTTTCTGCTATACTGCGTATCTGCCATTTGTGCAAAATATTGTTCCTCAATGAGCCCACTAGTTTGGAAATGGGATATGAAGTTCTTCAGGGTATGACTCTCTGTCTGTGAATCCACTTGTGTAACCAAATGTTGCTGTATGACAGCCTTTCAGTGACCTATATGAAAGAGGTGGCTTAAGTTAGAACCACACACAACCAGTTGGCTGGGATCAGTATTACATCAACCATTAAAATGCCATTTAGCAGAAAGCCCAGCTGAGAATGTAATGCCAAACAAAAGGTCAACTTCTGCTTCAYTCCCTATGCTCTTTAAGCAAAATGCCAATTGCAGTGAAAGGTCGCAGAGCCTTTCCCCACCTTGTGTTTCTTTGAGGTAAGAGTGGCTGCTAATGAAGCATATTTCATTGGTTCTTCATCACTCAGAAAATGGTWAAAAAGCAGTTTGGATTTGCAAGGATGTGCTGTCAACAGGTTTTAACAGCTTCTGAACTTAAATCAGTGACACGATTCACTGATGGTTTAGGGGTGCTCTAAGGAGAGCAATGCAGTTTGCTGTTGGATCAAGGCTGGCATGGCCAATATCTTCTGGTGAGAGGAAGCTTTGTGGTATTGGTGCTTGGAAACAAGATAAAGAGGGAGGTTGCCTGTTTCAAGGGTAATTTCTTTTCAGAGCAGTGAAGGATGAGTGTGTCATTATATCTGCAAAAGAARAATTTCACAAATTTGTTTGATGCTGTAGAGGTGAATTTCTTATCTCCATGGTGAAAGATTATTCCCAATTAGTGACAATGTTCACTGCAAAGTGCTGTCGTCCTTCACATTTGTTTGTAAGGCAGCTTTTGTTAACTTCTTTGTTTAGCCCAGTAAGCTTTCTTTAAAAAGCCTTAAACATTCTGAGGACTTGTCAAAGGAGACTGGTAGTAAATAATACTGAATTGCTGGTAGAAGTATGTAAAAATGAAATTGGAAASTCATTAGAAGATTTTGAATAATTTGTATTTAATTTTTAAATGAAAAAACAGACCTTAAAGATTAGTCATACTTCTGGGTCACAGCTAATGGACAAATGCAAGGAAACTTGTGGAGAAGTTATCGCTTGTTGAGACATTTCTAGTCTCATACGGCATATTTAAGGAGTGGAGACTTCATTTTAGTGACTAAACCTTTGTCTGTTCTTCCCTAGCCTAAATCAGGAATTTTATTGAATTCTTCTCTTCATAAACCTTCAGCTTGCTCCCAAGTCCAATAACAAATAAATGCATAACTAGCTTGCCCTGGACTGAGTGCAAACAATTCTGTATTGGATTAAGGAATATACAGAGTTCCTGAAAAGAAAAGGGATATAATATTTTTTTCTTGTGTTTGTTAGGAAAAGGAAGGCACTGTTATTGCATTTATACGACAGCAACCCCTGGCTGCTTGAAGAAGGGGCATGCCAACTGCACTGGTTCATTTGGAAGAAGATGGGGAAGGGAAGAATCATCAAGAAGTGCAAGAATCATCAACCGTGTTTAGTGTTACAGGCTGCAGTATCATGTGAGTACCTTGCAAAACACATAACTGCTGCTGCATTTTCATTGTTTCCCTCACAAGAATGGCTTTGAAGATGGGAAGGAGGAAATGGATGAATGCTTGCTTTTCCTGGAATAGGGAGAAAATGCTTTCTAATGGCCAAATACATACAGGAACACATTGCTAACCAGCTCCAGCCTCACAAATTAGTGCTAGCTCAGTTTTCTGGGGTTTTCAAATGCTTACTTTGGCTGTCCTGTTTTCGATTACAGACTGTACATGTGCAAATAGAATGTGCAGTGGATAAAAACATRTATTTCTATGAATTGTGTGCATTGACTAGATAATGCCATTGAATCAGTGACTGTGAAGGGGGAAATGAAAAGAAAAAGCTTGGTAAAACAAATGCTACATCTGCAGCACCCCAGCTCTGGTGCAGCCTTTCTGCCTTGCTTATCAGTGAATGGCATGTGTCTTACTCCTTGTACACCGATGCTAAAAATACACTTTGTCTCTCTTAACTTGTTCTTAAATGCTGTAGTCATTCATTGGAACTCACAGGTGAGAATTATTTCTTAAGAAGCCAATTTTGCATGCTGAGTAGTTCAGATACTCTGGACTATTCTGCTAATCTCCATTCATTTAAGGYAGACTCTGCTTCAGTGGAGTCAAGGTTAGAGGAAGCTTGCAGGTTGGATTTTAAGATGGGGAATGAACTGAAGGAAGCAGTGTAATAAGACAGCTTCCCTGCTGTGGACCACAGGTAACCATGCCTGGAACAAGATGTGCCCTATTTTCTATGGCTTGTTTTCAATGTCCTKTTTTCTCTATTCACRTGGCACTTATAAGTGCAGCACTTCYTCCTTAAAAGCTGGTGTAGTTATGGTTTGTGCTGATGCGCTGCTTGGGATATTAAACTGCCTGGGCGTTTTATTTTTGTGTGGAGAKGTTTGATTACTGAAATTCCATTATTGTCAAAATGTCTCAGCATGACGTGAACCTCTGTTAGCCCCTTGTCTCCTAATGTATGTAACAACCTTTATTAGTGTTGTAATGTCTTTGCTTCCTGTCTCAAATGGAATGGAATTGCCTGCCAGATGCTTGATAGGGCTGCAGAATGTCTTGGTATGTTCTCTAGGTGCTGCTGTCTTTATTAAATTGAAAGTCCTTTCTGGTTGCTCAGAAATGRTAGTTCTCTTTTGTATTACTGTTTCCCCCTGCTGCTTGCAGGCACCTGGCTTTTGTTTCTGACAAATCTTGCTTCTCTTTCTTCCTTTATAAAGTAATCATTCCATTCCTCTTCATATAATTTTATCCTTCTTCCCTGCATTCCTGTTCTGTAATGTGTGCTAAATGGTTATACATAAAAATCCTCAGTACTCCGTGGAAAGGTCTGAGCGGCTTCATCTTTTGTTTCTAGTCCTTAGTTTTGTTTTGATTTTACTAATTTTTAAAATCTAGTTAATGAAAATCCATCTATGTAAGATTTTATACTTTTAAAAATTATTTCTTTTATGTTTGGAATATAATTTAGAATATTTATTAGGACTGGATTTTCTTCTATTTTTTTCCTATCACWATTTCAGAAACAGTGACCACTGCTGCACATAGCTATCTAGGTCTGTGGACTACCTTTGTTTTTTACAAAACTTTTATTCTGAGGGCCTAGACCYGTAGTATAACCACATTTTCTCTGTCAGCAATCCAGATCATTAATAATATTGATAATTACCGTTTGCACAGAGCTCAGTGGAGTTATTGCCAGTTATGAACTCCTCTTCTGCAATTTCTGCCTTTGTCTATATGTTGCTGAAAAATGTCATCAGTGTAAGGTTATAGTTTCCAAGTAGCATATACTTTAATCTAAAATGAAAGTATTCAGCAAGAACTACATCTATGAAAATCAGGAAACAAACTAAAGTTAAGAAACTTTCAGCCACAAGCTCTTGACAACCAGGAGGTATGGTTAACATAATTCTAAGTGAATCTTAGCCTTCTTCCTGGAGGTAGCAGTAGTTACTGGGAGTACCTGGGAGGTGTCTCACTTGTCTCTATCTGGGTAATACTGGTAGGTGAGGATGTAATGAATGATGCAGATTTTAGCTGGAGAAGGCAGTCAGAGCCGTGGCTGTGACACAGGGTGGTGTGTGGGTCCTGTATGCCTTGATTATGGACACACATTCACATTACCACTGTTGTCCTCCAGATTACCAGTAGTGTTCTCACTGTGGTCTGTGGTTCTCTGAGTGGGAAATCACACCTTGTCCTGCAGTCAGGGTCTAGGAACATAACAACTGGGATTTGGAGAGTGATTGTAGGCTCCTGTAATTTGTCCTGTATTTTCCTCATGATGTGATCAATCATGTGTTTTCAAAGACTATGTACAAATTGCTGTATTTTCAGACAAATCAATCCCTTTTCCATTGATTGAAAAAACTACCATGGCTTTATTAAAAAAACCCAAAACAAACGAACATCATATTTGCCAAACTGAAGCAATAAAAATCAAGGAAAACAACTGAACATGCTTGGGAAAACACAGTGCTTKCAAGCTATGCTCAGATAAGAGGTCAGCACTCTGTGTGCACACAACAGGCATTCAGGAGCAGCAGCACTTTTCCTATTCCCTTAAATGTGCTTAATCCTTCTGGCTGAGAGCAAACCACTGCAGAAGTAGTGCCTTTAACACTGCGCTCACCACTGCTCCCTGCAAGGCACAGGGCATTCACAGAGACAAGCTATTGTAGAAGTCTGGCAGGGCTCTTTTATCATGGCACACCACGTTCGTGGCTCTTTTTGATGCTGAGACTGAACTTGGCATTCAAAGAGGGTAGAAAGTGGGCGGGTAGTTCCTTACACAGCTACTTGCTATGTGCCTTTGGGACAATTGCTTTCAGAAGCATGAAAGCCCTTGCCATCACTCTGCTTTCTGACATATTGCATTTCTCTGCATTTCTGAGCACAAWACTGTTATTTTACAAGATACCCCAATCATCCTTCCTTCTCCTCAGCCTGGACGAAACATGATCAGAAAGTCAGTGCTGCTTTTCCATCTAACTTGTTTGGTATTGGGAACTGTTAAAGGTACTGCAGAGGTGGACTGGGTGGGGTAAAGTAGCACCCTAGGCTGTGTCCTTGCAAGTGGATTTTTGGGGGCACAAAGATGGAAAGTGCTGGTGACCCACTCTTGGCGATGATGTCGTGGGATAAGATGTGAAAGTAGAGAACAGTAAATCTAGTGGAGATGCACTTTCAGCACAGTGCTCCCAACAGGCACACATTTTGCCACCTTCAAGTGTATTGCATCTCTGTCTTTACCTCTATCTTAATTTTGTCCAAATGCCACTGACTACTGAACACCATTTATCTCAGCAATCAACAGGAGCCTGACATCATGTAACTGTAACTTCTAAGGAAATCTTCCCAGTCTTCAAGTAAATTTTGTAAGTAATTGTATTTCCTTTGTTTGTTGAATTGCAACATTGATTTTCTGGTGGGAGAAGGGACTAGGTGACAATATGCTGAGGAAATWAAAAATAATTAAAAAGCAGGGGAGAAGGGGAGTAAACTGAAGATTCAGAAAGGGGTATGGCAGCAAAATATAGACCAGGTAAGAGCTAGACAAAGTTGTAAAATGTGTCTTTATGAGTAGCTGATAGATCAGTTGAAATAGCCAGTGGATKCTGGCAGTTGGTGCCAGATGGAAGCACTGAATTAGGTCCTTTGCAGAATGTAAAGATTGTCACAGGATCTTTTAAGGGTTCAAGAGTGTTTCCATGGTAGATGGGTGCTGTGTAGCCATARTTTCCCCAGAGGGGAAATTTGCAGTAATTTGGCTATAGGTTGGTTCACAGCTCTATGTGCCCATTAAATGATGCAGCACAGGTGGAGCACAGCTGTTCATTTGGTTTCCTTTGACAGCACCAAAACCCACTCAGAAACTGAGATCAGTGACAGGCAAATGGTCACAGATGGCAGGAAGGTGGCAGGGCTGAATCCAAGCTCTGCCTGAGCTGAAGCTGAAGCACTAATGGAAGTGCATCTTTAGAAAGCATGCAGATTTTGGGAGTACTTTGAAGAACAGATTTTTAATAGAAAAAGGCTTCACAACTTACCCATGATAGGTGCTCCAGTATCTCCTTYCTAGCCCCTAAGATCATTACAACTTTTTACTGACTAATGCTGAAAAATTTCAGGTTACTGGCTTTCTGTTCTCTCCTGCTTTTTTGTGGTATTCATAATACCTCATTTTTATAGCACTCCAGACTGAAAACCCCAGTCTGAGACATCTTTTTCCTGACCAAATGCAGGGGGGGGAAGCACAAAATTTGATGTCTGATCCRCAGCATGAGAGCACAATGGTAATCTCAGTCCTGCTGTTTTGTGGTGTATTCAGCTGAATTGGTACAGGCTGCCTGTGATTTATCACCAAAGTAGCAATGAAAATTCAGCTGACAACACATACTTTGAATTTCTCTCTGAGTGTTACAAGGCTACTTCTGTGGTAGTTACTTTSACACCAAATTAAAGAAACTTTGTGAAGACATCGGTTTAACAGGTGGAACTTTTTGAGTGGTTTATCATTTATGTCTGCTTGGAATCATTCTAGTTCATTTCTGCCCTGGGAAGAGATGGCCAAGTGTCCAGACCTGTCACAGTTCCCATGAGACTTTCTTTCTTGTGCTTCTGGCCTATTCCTCAGCTTCAGTGAGATGCTGAACAATGCACATGGCTTCTTTTTCTCTGGAAACACATTGACTTTTTGCAGCAGATGGAAAAAGCTGTCCTGCTACAGCTGTGGGACTTTCATATGACAGCTGGGATCATCTCTAGCAGCTAAGGAATAATGGAAAGGCATAATATAGTCTTTCTGTCAAGTAATATCACTCGTACTTTCTGTCGAAGTTCACCTCTGTAGCATGACTCCAGCTATGTGTTTCATATATTGGTGGTCTTAGCATTAGGAATCTATGAATTTTGGACTCTATTTGAACTTTTCTGTTTCTTTTATTTGAAAATAGGCTTTAAGGTATCGAATAATGTAGAAATCTTTGTTAGAAAGCTTCCTTGTCTAGAAACGGACAGAGGGGGAAAATGGGAGAAAGTTTTCTTGAGAACAAATAAATCCATGTGTTCAGGGTTGTAAACTGTCTAATTTTTTGGAAAGAGATTTGAATTTTTAATATGTATTCCAACACTCTGGAAGAGGTTATATTACAAAAAAGGAAAGTATTCCCTCATATATACAGGGCATATTATACAATTTTATCTCTGCCTAGGTGATGTTTCTGCAGCAAGTTTKAAACAATTGGCATAGCATCTCCCCATCTCTATCCCAGCAGTCTCTCATGCCCAAAATGTCTGGAACTCATAGGCTTTTAAAGCTGTGTTCTCATGTGGTGTCATCAGTCTGTTGAGTTGTACATTTATTTAGAGAATATCCAGTAGTGCTGTGTTTACATTAGAATCACCAGGGAAGTTTCCCGGGAATATCAGTGAAAATCTTTAGTTTTTCCTTGTTGATAGTACACATGAACACATGAAACTATTGAGAATTAGAACTTTTTTCCGTACAGCTTGCACAGTTTCAATTGCTGTCAGCAGAATACTTTTTTTTTTTTTTTTTTTATTTTTTTTTTTTTTCCTTTTTATTTTTTTTCTCAGAATTTTTTTTTTTTTTTTTTTACTTAAAGGCGTTTTCTCTCTGCCTTTTTAAAATTATAGAATCAGTTGTATTTTTTCTTCAACCATTACTTGAAACAAAGGATTCCAGTAATGATTGTCCTCATTATGCTGGGTAGGTCTCTTCTTGCTGCATTTGCAAAACCCTGGAGACATCTGTGTTGTGATTCCTCCTAGACAAAAACATACACAAAAAACCTAGGAGATGTTCTGTTGATTATTGTCTGTTCATTATAAAGACATATATAGGCAACTCATTCAGAAGAAGGTCTTTTTAAATTAGATGAGGTGAATCCTTAAACTGGGGATTAGTCCTTCAGACAATACTGTTGCTGACAGAGAAGATAGTATTGTGTTGGACAGGCAGCAGGCAGGTTCATTTGATTTGTCTTTTTTTCTTTCATGTGCTCTACCAATGGCCTCTTATACAACCATGGGAGACTCACTTTACCCTGTTTACTTCAATTTTCCTAAAATTCCTTCTCTTTTTCTTTAGGCTGGGAGTCTTCAGGGCTGGGATTGTTTCTGGGACTGAACAGCAGTTTGCATACTTAGGTCTTGTCTTCTGTTTGGGTCTCCAGTGACCTACATTATCAACAGAGCAGCCTGGCCTGTGCTCCTGGCAAATGTGTTTTTCTCAGCAAGCATCTCCAGTCTTGCAACATGTCTGGCAAAGACTGTTTACTGAATATACTGAAGCTTTTTACCTCCTRCTGCCGCCTCATCTGATGCAGTCTGTTGAGGAATCAATTCAGTGCAGGTAGCTCAGTTGGGAGCCCGAGGCAAGAGGCCCTGAACTGGTGCTGACCCTCTGTATAAGAAAGGGCACAGGGACCCGTGGCCCAGCCAGGTGACACTCCATGGATTCCATGACCCCAGACTTTGACATGCACAGACTGTGACGGTAAAAAAGCCTCTCTTTTGTTTGGGGTCCCTCCTCAAAGGTACCCAGCTTGAGCTGTCTTGTAACTGTGCCGTGATTAAGTTATTTTAAGGACTGAGGTATCTGAGACTCTGCTCTGGGAAACCTGAGGTCGAACTAGTAAAGAAAGCTGATGTGACTGACTGTGTGAGCGTGGGGTGTTGTGGCTCTTGCTGGGGTTTTGTTCCCAGCTCTGCTGGTGTGAATGTGGCTGCCAGAGAGGCTCCTGGACAGGGAGCTTTCCTGAACACAGTCTGCTCTCCTGCTCTCTATTTTGCTATAGGCAGTCTGGGGTTTCTGTTGGCCTCTCCATGACTTCTGGACAAAATATTATTTCCTGAAAGTTTCAGGATAAAAACCTTTGAAAAACTAGGTTTGAAACCATTTTCAAATTCCTGCTCAAATGGTATTGCTTCCCATAAGGAGTAAACTCCTGAGCCAGATAAGTAAGTATGCMGTTTGTGAAGGGGCTCTGTTCCAGCCAATTGTTTATGAAAGCATTAATAAAGCCCAGCTAACATCTTCACTTGGGCTTATAACTTGCTTTCTGACTGCATAGTAATGTACATTTTTCTTTTGACAAATCAAACATCCCTGGTTCTTTCCCCTTAGGTTGCATTTTCTTTAATAATGCTTTCAGATGTCAGCTGAGCCAAGTTTTCAGGTAGGTACAATGACACAGTGGTGTACTACAGTAAATTCCCCAAGCTTGCACTCTGTGTCTTCAGTACATTGGACGCAATGAACCTTGGGGGCCTTTATTTTTATGGCAGCAATAAATTCACCTAGTGAGATGAAGACTTATTTTACAACTCTTCCTTTTGATGAGAGTAGCACTGTGTAGTACAAAGCCAGTGAAACTAGACATGCTTAAATTGTACAAAGTTTGAAAAGGGAGAAAAAAATGCTGTGATTGCTGTGGAAAGAAACGGAGCTATTCATGTGTAAAAAATGCATCAGAGGAAAAGGGTTTTTGCCATATGACCACTCTTTGGACTCTGAATCTGTGAAAGGAGAGTACCAAAGGACAGGACTCAAAGCCCTCCCAAACTGAAAGTGTATGTTGTATGAGCGAGCTCCAGTACAGCATTAGGGTTSATTTGAGCACTCTCTGTCAAGGATCAAGGTCCATGATTAAAGAAAATTACAAATAAGCAAAAGTGTCTTCTAGCCTTCTTAGCAAAATGTGGCATGCAGAGATGAGACCTAAGGTCAGGCTTGCTGTCACAACTCTTTTGTTAGTTATCCATTAAGGAATTTCTCTGGACCAGGGCAGAACAAATCTAAACCACTTTATTAGCTGAGGTCTTTATAGGAATTCAATTTTGTGTTCTCTTTTTAGCCATWGAGTCAGGCTTCAACTAGCAAAATTAAAAAGAAAAAAAAATTAATTCTCTTGTGAGGATTTTCTTTTCTGGTAGAAAAAATTACACATCTAATAAGAAACATTACTAGGCTGATTTATAGTAGAACTCATTTTTTGACAGCTAGGTTATATGCCATGCCAATTGTTAACGTGTGTGTGAGTGTCACTGTTATCTAAATATGGGACGGCCAGTTTGCTGCTGARAAAACCAGAAAGCATGGAAAACTGCAGAAATTCACTAATAGCAGCTTTTAAAGCTTGTGGACAGGGTGAGTCCATTTGCAGAAATCTAAGAACCAAAAGTAATGGRGTTTCAATCAGACTTTCTGTTAGAGGCAGGATTTCCTCATGCATTTCTTCATCTTAAATAATGACTTGAAATATTCTTCTTGCAATTTGTCTAAATCATGCCTAACAGAATTCATGGAAATGTGGCCCTTTTTGCACCAGGTCTATGGGTGTTAAATATCAGAATAATCCTTCAGATTGATTCCAGAATCTTTTGTGTCACTAAGTGCATTTAAGGGATTTATTGAAAGAGCAGATGAGGTCTGGGAAGGGCAGGCATCTTACATTACTGGATGTCATACTGTCCTAAATCTATCTCTCCATAGCTTTGACTCTTTACTTGGAAAAGGTACGTGATTCCTTCGTCCTTCACTTTCTATCTACAGTCAGGTTTGATTTATGTAATGAATGCATGGTACAATGTGAATGTGTTCGCAGTGTTTATAACTGAAGAATTACTCCTAAAACTGCAAGCTGTGCTCTTTCAGGTCTGTGGAGAATGAACATAATTGTGGATGTAAATAAGGCATTTGTACAGGCTTTAACTGGGAATACAYCTGTAACTGAGGTACCAGGATACGTGCAGTCTTGTATCATTGGCATGTTACAGCAATACTGGTTTTGAAGGATTAATTCCCTAGTTTAAGCAATACAGAAGAGGAATCTTTACCTCAATAAATGGCAAATTCATCACAGAAAGAGCCTGAAGAGCAAGGTCTGTTTAGCCAAACCAAAAGTAGATGAGAAGAAACTTGATTGCATGACATCAGTACTTTCAAAAGTCAAAATTACTAAAAAATATTGTTCTCTTTAATCTAGCAGGGAAAGACATAAAAAAAATTAATAGCTGGATTTCTCATCCAAAGAAATTAAAAATAAGAATCAGTGCCTCATTTCTAAGAGTGAGATTGATTAACCACTGGAACAAATACTAAGGGATATGGAATCCTTATTTCTTGAAGACTCCAAATGAAGACAGAACAATAAAAACCATATTTTTAGAAGATATATTTCAGTAAAAAGAAAAAAAGAAAAAANAAAAAAAAAAAAAAAAAAAAAAAAAAAAAAAAAGCCTGCTCAATACATAGGTGATAATAAACAGAAGGTCAGACAAGGGGATCTGATAGCCATTTCTGGTGTTAAACTTCTGAGTGAAAACAGACCAAGGGAGTGAGCTGATTCTCAGTGTTTTCAAACACTGAATAAATTGTTAACATTTATCATCTTGCCTGTGATTTCAGCTTTATGCTTGTGCAACACAAAACCACAGATTCCAGAACATTCAAACTGCAGTTGCATTATAGGGATGGCAGGCAGTTTTATCATCTAGCACTAGGCTGCTSTTGAACCTTGGAAAAAATATGTCTGCTCTTGCAAACACCAAATCTCATGTGCTTTATGCAAAAAAGAACAAGGAGGAAGAAAACGTACAGATATAACTGCACTCTGTATCTGACAAGAAATATATTTGTGTCTTATGCAAAAACCAGAGCTGCCTGCATATTCATGAGGTCGGTACGTTCAGGCCCTGTTATAGACATGGAATTTGATTAACATGCACTTTGTGCATCACTTGATGGAAATTGACATTCTCTAGAAATTAAATGTGATAAACCATTAYCTGAATACCCTGCACTTTCATATGCATTTTTGAGTAAATGTACAGGTGGACAGGTCATGTAGGGAAAGGCTTTGTTTGGAGTTGTCCAAGGGTATGTAAAGGAGAGGAATGACATAGTAATTTTGGCACTGGGAATTGAAAGGTTAGACTAATGGAAGCCTTATCAAGTTGTATCCTTGCAGGGGGGGTACATGGGATAGTAGAACAGCAGCAACTTCACTGATGGATCAGTTATACCTAAGCTAGACTTTGGTAAAGTTCAGCACATTTCAGGATGAATTCCTTGAAAAAGGTCTAATCATATAAATTAGGCAATTTTTATGAGAGGATGGGTTTGTTGTAGTGAATCATAAATAGAGCTGATGCAAGAAAGTGAAGAATGGGGAGATCCGTGGAAGTGAGGCACCAATTTTTTATTAGGACTGAATTTCTAGAAAATCACATATTTATGTGTGAGCCAAAGTATATGTATAATACCTGGAAATCTGGGTAAATACATGCTTAGAAAACAGGGATAGGCTTATGAATGTGTTTTAACTACTGAGAAAAGCCTAAGCTGACAAGTAAAAGATTTAAATACTGGACTGTTTGTGTGAGATAGTCGTGGTTATGTCTCCTTTATAAAGTAGACCTTATATAAAACTTGAGCTCTTTCAGAGACTAAAATAATGGCCGTTACATTGCTTGTACTTATGTTTATTGAGTTTCAGTATTTTCTGGGTGAATACAGTGAGTTTTGTCCATTTGATGACCAATGAGAGATGCCAGTTTTAGACACCTGTCACTTCTATAGCAGTATAACTTCCTTTTGAGATTCACATTCTTCCTAGTGCTCAGATATTTGTGTGAGTGAGTGAGTTTCCAGTGAGTGGCTGAGTTTCCAGAACTCAGGTGAAAATTCCCTTGTTTTTCTTTCTGGTCCAGTGAGATTTCGCTAAAGTCTTTGGTGCTGTAAGGAGCTCTGTAAGAAGTTAGAAGATGAGAAAAGGTTTGCCCTTCTATTTTTGTGACTATTTTTCTAAGGATAGTATCACCCTGTTAGGCTAGTTTTAATTTCATTTAGCTCTGTTAATTTGCACTGAAGTGTTTCTGGTCCAAAGAAGGAACTGTCTCAAATGCATGGTACAAATACATATTTCTTTTCATGGCCTGATATAAAGTGCATAAGAAAAAAAATATCATAGTAGGTAGCACTTTGTCTCCTAAAATTCACAGGTTAGGTCAGAGGGAGTGTTTTGTCTTTATTCAGTTTTATAAGGTTTTTCAAAAAAGGTCCTTTTCATCTGGAAGTAGTACAAGAGGGCTGGAGGAAACGTGTCAGAAAGCTGGGAAATGTTCATCCAGCGATTTCAGATGTATTTCTAGAAGCAAGTAAAAATACCACAAAGGGAAATGTACCCCACTGTTAGAAATGCTGTGAGCAAAGTGTGACCGAGGGATCACCATCCAAGGCAAGCAGGACACTTCAGAGTGCAGGCAGCAGGTGACTGTTCAGCATGATTGAAAAAAATGGTTTAGTAGAGGAGGATATACAAAACCAAAAAATGTACAGCTCAACTACTTGGAGACTTACTCAGCATGCAGCACCACAGCAGAATGGGGTTTAATTCCCTGTATTTACAGAGGGACCACAATTCTGTTCTTAAATTGTTAAGAGCACATTAATGTTTTAATGCAGGTTAAAATTTATAGCTGCCTAAGATGAAATTCCCTGTGCATAGGGTAAAATAATTTTAGTCCCCTGCAAACAAAACAAAACAAAAGCTACTAAGATTATTTCTTTTCTTTTTTTCTCTCTCTCCCTCCTTTTTTCTTACTAAGCAGGGAGCGCACAGTGAATAACAAGAAGTGTTTAAATAATGCATATTGTTTTCTGTGTTGTCTCAAGCGTCAATTTTATGGACGCATATGGCGTGAATGTCGTAAAATGCAACTGGATGTTTTTTCCCTGAGATTTTGACCGTGCCATGTTAGAAGCCATTGTATTAATATGTACACTGTAGCTTCAAGATTGCAACCTTTCAAGCAAGAGGGCAGTTTAATAAACTGCTTTTCAGCCATAGTTGTGCCTTGAGTAGTTACTAATCTCCTGTGTGTTCCTGGCGCTGTGCTGGTTCTGCATATGTGTTTGTGCAGCCATTCTGTGAACTGGGTTGGAAAACTGGTCCACTTGTGAAAGAGTAATGCTAGTAATAGTACAATAATTATTTTCACCTAGGTTATCTATCAGCTGGACCAGACTTCCTGCTCTGTTTTGCAACCTGATTGCATAAATGTTTTTACCACCATTATCTGAAGGATAATTCAGGGACGAGAAGAAAAGCAGAAGATACTGAATCCAGCTTAAACAACACTGCTATTTGGATGGCAAACCCAATCTAGAAAAGGAAACCTGTTACTACTAATCCTTTGTGAAAGTATACATCTGTCCACTGGCAAACATTTCGTTTTAAAGTAAAATCTCTAGTATAAAAAAAATGGAAAACTTCTTGCTGAGTCCTGAGGAAGCTTCATGTTAATAGCAGATGGGAGGCAGCTGAGCTGTGATGGGACATCACTCATGGTAGCTGTGTTGGCCAACATTTGTGGATTCAAGAGGGCGTGACAGCTCCATACAGCGGTGTCTTCTCATTGCAGTCATTGCTGTTGGTAAACTTGGTAAGTTTCCAGCTGAGAGCACGTGCTGGAACAGAACCAGGCAGGTCTTAACCATCAACCATTTAAGACAACAACAGCTCCAATGCTGAATGTGCCACCTGAGCCACTCCTAGAAAATCTGTAGTTCACCATGTTAATACAGCAAATGTAAATGTGTTGGAAGTAACATACAGATGTGACGGCAGTGGGTGATCTGTCAGTGTGAGTTGTGGAAGTCTTCATGGGACATGGTATTCTTGAGTCATTGATTGAGTCCTCTTTTCCTTCCACCTGGCTTAATGTGAATGAGGAACCATCATTCTGGAAATTTGGTCTTGCATCCAGTCTTACTGCACAGCTTGCCATCAGAGTCAGATCTTTAAAATATAGCTGATAATGCAGCGACTTGAGCCACACAGATTTTGGCAAAGGCCTCTGTTATTAGGGCATCATTAGTAATGCTGTTCTGAATCTGCCCAGAGATAAAAACCATAAATATAGGAGAAAATGTTTTTTTCAGAGCATTGTTTTTAACTCTTACTGGGCCATAAGAAACCAATGAGCATGTTTAAAAAATCTCCGTGGGAATTAATTTTCCTTCTAAATATACACTGATGATTTTGAGAGCTGTCTAATGAAGCTAACATAGGATCTAAGGCCGTTGTCCGAGTTGCTTGTCTCACTGCAGTCCAGTGAGGTATAAGCCATTGAGAATTGGTGCAGGGACTAAGGACTGTTCTTGGCTTTCTGTTGTTCATGGGGAGGGAAAGTGCTTTTATGTGCATTTTTCTTGCTTTCAAATGCATGAGAGGTTTTTTAGTTCTCCTCTCCTCTCCTCTCCCTCTCCTCTCCCTCTCCTCTCCCTCTCCTCTCCCTCTCTCTTCACCTCACTTCTTCAGGTTAACAAGAAATGCTACAGAAGGCTTTGGTAAAACCTCAAGTTTTGGTAATACTGCAAATCATGATTTCTTGTAAAGTGACTTGTTTGGGATCAGGCTTTTCAAATAACCCTCAAAGTAGCAGTATAATATGAAAACCAGAAGGAAGTGTCACATTGCTCTTTGTACATTGACATAATTGGACAGGCTTGGACTGTTGAAACCTTTCATCCAAATCCTGCATTGAGAAAATTTTCACAGCTTGAAAATATCCAACTTTTGTGTGGCAGTTTGCACAGTTGCAAAAGCAGAGGGTTCCTTGTCTGTGGAGGAGGGGTTATATTGTATTGGAACTGTAATATACAGCCTACATTAATTTTCTCATTTTATTTGTATGAATAATTAATGATTTAATTTTCATATATTCACATTAGTAAATTAGAATTTCTTATTCCAAGATAATAATTTCCAGCAAAGTAAGTATTCTGCAGGGATTTACATAGCAATAATTTCCTGCTTGTGTTGTTATAAATATTTAGAAATTGTGTGTAGGTGGATCTCTTATGGTTAAAGATGTCACCTCGACCTCTCAGTGGAATTATCTTCTAGTAATTCTTTGAATCATTTGTTATACCATTAACTTTGCCTCTCTTAGACAATTGCAGTGGTAGCTTAATTGTAAAAATAGCTTTAGCTCTTTCTTAAAACAGCAGTTTTTGTTAGATGGCATTAATAATACTACAGCTCATATTTGGTATTAGTGCTGGCAGCTTCCATTTGAACATCTCAGGGCACTTAAGGAATGTCAGCTGCTTCCGACTGTCCACTTTCACAGCAAAATCTCTTTTCTATTAATGTCAATTCTCATCTTGAGTTTTGAGCTAACTTTCTTTTTGCAATTGAAGCATGGGAATTAAGYGATTTAGCCTAAGGAACAGGAGCCCAGAATATAACACAGTACTTTTGATTTGACACAGGGAACAAAAGGTCTTTAAAGCCTCCTCTGATGTGAAATATTGCAGTACGGAACAGGAGTTTGGATGGTCACAGGAGGTCAGATTGTTATCCCATGAAAGGGGAAACCCTTTCACTTTAGAGATTTCTCAAACACAAATTAAAGATCCAATTGAAACCTTAAAGCTAACAGAACACTGCTTTTCCCTTTCTATGGGAGCTACTGTAACATTTCTAGCTGTTCTGAAGTTTGATTGTATTTTGAGAATTAGTTCCATTAAAAATTCATATTCATAGGTCATTCAATGCTAATACTGTACAGTCAGCTACTGTATATATTCTAGTGTTTAATCTAGGCTACTTTTGAGTACCACAAAGGAGGCAATCATATAAATAAATCCATATTAATAGAATAATTGGGTGACATTTAAAGCAGTGACCTTCAGAAGGTGTTTAATGATTTGCCAGGATTAGTTTTGTTTGTGCTTGGAGTAGGAATTGCAGATCAGGATTCCTGGCTTCTTTCATGGCTTAGGCACTGGCACATCACTGCCTGCTAATTTGTGACTGTCCATGGGACATTTGCACATATGCATCTATGTGTTCCACAGGGGCCGAGTTGCTGGTACTGTTTGTTAAATGACTACAGATATGTAGTCCTTTTAACATGGCAAATATTCATCTTATTTGAGGTTTTGACAAAAACACGAAGAAATATCACCATTAAAAGTTTAACAAAATACTAGATGAAAACCCAGTAGTTTTAGCTTGCCTAAAACATTTTGAAAGAATTTGTCATATTAATAATTTACTAATAATTATACATCATTTTTGGGAGCTTTTAATCTAATCATATATAATTAAAAAGAAGGAGTTTGTTCATAATGAAATAATACTGAAATGCTCATTAACTTGTTGGAGCAAAGTCATATCAATTTTAGGTGAAATAGACTTTGTGATGATAGGTTCAGGAAGCTTTTCATTTTTTCCAAATCTCACCTGACCTAATTACTGTGGAATAAACACATGCTCACATTTGACTTCTCATTTATTCCAAAATAAAACAACAAAATCATTGAGATGCTCTATGACTCCATATTCGAGAGATCAGACATTTTTTATCAGAACAAATGATCAGATGACAATTGACTTAAATTTCAACATAGCTTTTTTCTTCTTTTGTGCTATTGTCTTTTTCTTAAATGCTTGTAGTTGTAACACAATGGCATCATTTAGACAAAAGGGAATATTGTATGTATTACAATTTTAGTAAAAATTCATAAAGTCCTTTAAGTTTTCTATATTTTGAGAATTTATCTGCTGGTATCTGTGAATATTTAATGATTGCACATAAGTGGCCTGCATGAAACATTTTTTTAGAATCAATATATACAGCATTACAGAATTATTGTAGGTTTAAATTTCTGATTCTTCAGTGAATAGAACTGCAACCTGCCATTGTGGTATTATATAGTTTATGACCTAATTTTATGTGCTTTAATATTCTTAGTTCTTCTAAGTTTGTTTATTGCCCTGAGTAAAATTATATGATCCATGGAAAAGATTAGGGAACAGAAAGCTCAATAATGGAAGTTTTGTGTATCTGCTATCAGAAGACATTATGATAGAGCTGAGATGATTTGAGGGAGCCTATGAACCTCTTAGAAATTGTGGTAGATTTTGTGCAGTCATTCATAAAAATATACCATGGAGTTTTTCTGCAGGGATACAAAATCATTCTGTGGTGTAGAGTCCAGAACATCTCTGCAGTCAGAGACAAAAAGTTATGTTAACTCAGCAACTGAAAAACAAGCATACTGGGGAGGAAGATCACCAGCAATGACATAAGGATGACGATAATCATGAAAGTTGGGCAAGAAGTCAGACCAGGTAACTCATAGACTCATCACAGAATTACAGAATCGCTTGGGTTGGAAGGAACCTTAAAGACCATCTAGTCCCCACTGCCCTGCTCTGGGCAGGGACACCTTCCACTAGAACAGAGTACTCAGAGCCTCATCCAGCCTGGCCTTGGGCACTGCCAGGGGCATCCAAAACTTCTCTGGGCAACGCATTCCAGTGCCTCACCACCCTCACAGTAAAGATTTCTTAATATCCAATCTAAACTTTCTCTTTCAGTTCGAAGCAATTTTCCCTTGTCCTGTCCCTACACGCTCTTGAAAAAGTCCCTTCCCATCTTTCTTGCAGGTTCCTTTCAGGTACTGGAAGGCTTCACTTAAGTCACCCAAAAATCTTCTCCCCTCTAGGCTGAACAATCCCAGTTCTCTCAGCCTTTACTCACAGGAGAAGTGTTCCATTTCTCTCTCTCTCCATTGATGATCCTCTTCTGGGCTCACTTCAATAGGACGGTGTCCTTCCTTTGTTGGGCAATCAGGATTTTTCCAATCTGGTCTTGAAAACTGCCATGGACAGAGACTAAAGAACATTTCTGGGCAGTATTTGGCTGCCCTCTTGGTGAAATAACGGATTCTTTAAGACCAATGAATGCCACTATGTTAGTGAAATGAAGTTCATGAAAAGTTGTTTTCCCTAGCAGAAACAGGGTTTTTCTTTATTTTTAATCCCTTCCAGTGTTTGAGTAGTACATGCTGCAGCAGTCCATCTACATGCTCTAAAACACAACTCTGAATTCAAAGCATCCTTCTTTCTGGAAAAGCTGCCCTTAAACAGTAAAACCCCTGGGCCTTTCTAGGTGATCCAGACAGTTTCCTGTGAGAATGCCTTGAGATCTGGCAATGGGTGGCCCCTGACTCCAGTCAGACTCAAGTGCTAGGGGATTTTAGATGCACACGGGATCTGTGAGAGCAAGTTGAGGAGTCCAAGAGTACAAGGTCTTCCAGAGCTGATACGGGGTCTGAAAAAAAGTGTGAATTAGCCTTACAGTCGTAAATTTCCTCATAATAATTCTTCCTAATCAGATTCTAAAATACATGGAAATTACATTTTTAAAATGTTTTCTTGTGCTATTCAGCATTAATAAACATGATAAGCAATCACAGCACAGTACCTCAGTATACAGTCTTGCACGTGGGAAGTGCCTCACAGACACTAATTAATTAAGCCTTACAACACACCTGGGATGGAAACACTTCAGGGGAGTTTATAATACCAGTTCATTTCACATTTACATTAAACACAGCACGGAAAGGTTAAAAGATTACTCCCCAGTGACACAACAAGTCAGAGCTAGAGCAAGGAGCACAACCCCAAGACCCTACGTTGATGTTGCGCTGCTGGAACAGTAGAAAATATGTATTGCAATCATGCAGTTTATAGCAAAATAAATTAACTGTGTAAATATTTATTTACACTGCAAATTTGGGATAACAGAATATTACTGTGATTTAGTGAAGTTCATATTGTACAGACTGAGAAATAAATACAAAGAACTAATTTCCCATTAGCAGCGCAGAAGCATTCTACTAATCCTCTGCCATCCACTTTGGCAAATGTGTTGTAGGTGCAGCAGCAGGACTAATCTTGCTTTAAGCAGAATGTCTGCAGCTAGAGGGAACTGGCTCCTCTGAAGTTCAAGGAATGATAGTCATAAAAGTTTTTCATGGTCTTACTCTCCATGCTCTTTTCACATCTCTAGCTTCATTTTATTAGCCTGAGTCCCCCAAGATGAAACTCCTAAAGGAATAGCAATTGTGATTAGGATCCCTTTTTACCCAGGCCCAAAGCAAGTGTGTCTTGAAATATTGTATATGGACCCTAACAATATTAGAGAACTTAATTTCTTTTGAGTCAGCACTGGAAGTTTTTTGGGGAATCCTCAGGAAATTTGGTGGTTGAATCACCATCCCTTGAGGTGTTCAAGAAACAACTGGATGGGGCACTTCATGTTATGGTCTAGTTGACAAAGGGATGATTGTCCCTCCATGATCTTGGAGGTCTTTTCCAACCTAAATGATTGTGATTTTTTTCTGAAAGCACAGTTCTAATGAAAACACTGAAACCTTCCAAGAAGTAGAGGTCTCTTTGGAATAAATTTTAGCTCAATTGGTTAGAGCATGGTGCGGATAACACCAAGGTCATGGGGTTGATGTCCATATGGGCCATTCACTTGAGAGTTGGACTCAGTGATCATTGGGGTTCTCTTCCAACTTAGAATATTCTATGCTTGTGTGAAATTCAAACACATAGTTCAGCTTCTATTTGCAAGCATGGCAGAGCAGGAGACTTACACATTAAGTGCTTTTAATCCTGTTAAATTAACACACATTCCTGTAAGTAATTCAGTCATCTTATGAAACCCTTTCTGCTTCACTGAGACCTACATTCCAAAGTCTAGAGGAAATGGATTTCTCTCTTGTTAAAATAAAATACTTTTGAAAGGCCTTTGAGTAATTTCCTCCTCTTTTTGAAACGATGCTAGGACTGGGGCTGCTTTTTGCAGTGCTATGTTACTGGAACCTACATAATTTCTGGCTTTCCAGTGGAGTTTTCTGCTAATGACATCAGCACAGCAAAGCACTGATTTCTCAAATACGCACCTTGTTTTAATTTGAGCTGCCTGTAGTGATGGGAGGAGGTGAGGGCATAAACTCTTAATTAAAAGGGTAACAAGTCTTGAGTTACATCCTGCTCTCTGTTGCATCTGTGATGTAGATACTTGATATCAGACTTCCTTGGGGCATTTGTAGGGTGGATAATGACAGGACGGAGGTTTGGGGTGAGAATACAAACCCATTGTTTTTCAGAGTTGATTTGTTAGGCATTCATAACTGCTGAACATATTGTAAGCCCATAAATTTGCATTTATTTTTACTGAAGTGACCCAATTACAGAATGAATTGAATTTCATTAAAATGTATATTTTGGCTCTCCTTCCAGTGACGTTCTTATTGTTGTCTGCCTTTTGTACCTTACTGAGGAAGAGGCTTGTTTCAGTGAAGTCTGTAAGCTAAAGCATTTTATGTTTAGACTCAGATCTTACCTCTCAGCTCTGTCAATGCTTTTTTCCCCCCTCTTTGTAGTCAGCCTAGTTGTATTGCTTTCAAGCACTAAGGGTAATCCTTCCAGCTTTCACAGACATTGTCAGCTGCTTTGATGTATGATCCACTGTAACATGCAAGTGGGTCCTTATTGGAGTGTGTAAGAAGTTCCATAGTATACACCTTATTCTTTAGCTTTATGGTGATGCTGGGGGATCTCTCATTATCTCTCAGTTCCTCCACATTGTTCCCAAATCTATGGGGTATATATATATATATTTTTAAATATAGAATATATATCTTCTGGTGGTGGTGAGTTTGAAATTGGCAGAAGGATGTTGAATTGAATGCCTTGACGATCAAAGTTCTTTCCTCAAAAATGAGAAACAGCTGGAACAGGTCCATAAACTCATAGAGCAAATTTCATTCTGTACAAAGCAGCTACTTAAGTCTTACTTAAGACCTGCATTAAAAATAATTTTTGAATGTGTGACCTTTAAACTGGTTTTCTGCTTTAGCAGCATAATCCATCCCTGTTAATATATATCCCACTTTGGAAAGGAGAACGTAAAACCAGAAAGTTTGTTTTTCTTTTGTCTTATGTCTTTAGTTAGTGTATATTAGGGGGAGACAAATACTAAAGCTGGTGAAACCTGTTGTGGTTTACTACATATTATTAAACTATATTACAGACACAGTGGTGATAAAGATGCACACAGCAAACAACCCAAGGGGAAGACCTGTGTACCCAAAGCTCATCTGCTCTTCTCTACTGTATCAGTTAATATCAGCAATTTTCACTCAGTATGAAAATTGCCCAACTTGTATGGTATGACAGCCATCTTTAACTCCAGCTGGCTGTGCACACTTTGTTGGAGAACTGATGGACAACCTTTCATGCACCAATTGCATTTGCAGAAGTCATCCATTGCTCTGTAGTCTTCTGTCAAATATGCAGACTGAGTCTCATCAGCTTTAAATGAAGTAATATGAGGCATTCATCAAGAAATAGCTGTCCTTAAGTCTGTGCAGTGAACTGTGAGAGGAATACTGTGATTTCTGTGGCAAGTTTTCCCAAGGTAATGTTGGTTTTAAGAATTGTAAATTTAGAATAATGTAAACCAACATTCGTACAGTAATGAAAGATTTATTATAAAACTCTCAGGAAAATGGATAGAGACAGAATATGAAAATATGTACAATTACTTGTTTATATCTGAAGTTGCCTTAAGGTGTGACTTTAAACAAGCTTTTCTTTCTTCATTGGCTGCATACTAGCAGTATCACCATTTCCATACTTACTAACCTCAAGAGACATACGTGTACTCCAATCTTGTAAAGGAGTGGTTTCAGTTTTAAATCCTTTGCTGTCAATGAGGGCAGCCCAGAAGAGGGTAGTCCTTGGTGTGCAATCAGAGTAGACTCTGTACAGAAAGTAGCAGGGCAAGTTGTTTCTGTATGCTGTTGTTCATAACTAGACCTTAGCAGGCAGCTGTATTTAGGAATTCAGCATTCATTCTTGCTCATTAGTTGTTGTCTTTACTAAAAATGTCAACAAGGGAGCCAATTAGTGCTGGCTGTGGCCGTGGTCTGTCTCTTTATGGACTCACCTGTTCAGCATTCAGGAAAGCCAAGCCATACCTGCTCATTTCATTCACAGAACTGGGCTAGTAGCAGATGATGTTAATGATGATCGGCCTCCATTGTCCTGCTATGTATTTACAGCGACTATGACAGGCGTAATAGTTATTACCATCTCTACACAGCCACCAGAATTTATTGCTGGTACAGACGTGCCCCTCAGGGCTATGAACACTTGCATTTATTAGCCCTAAAAGAAAGAGAGTCAGCGAAGACTGTATTACCACCATCCAAGTTAGCAGAAAACCTAAATCCTGCATTGAAGGGCAGAAAGGGACAATGCTTTGATGTCTTGCATTTTCTCATGCATTTTTTTTTGAGATTCTTGAAAGGAGAACTAATTAGCTGTCACAGTCCTGGCATTTCTGTGCTGGTGGACACCTGTGCAAAGAAAATGAGCCATGAACAAGTAGCTGCTTTTGCACAGGCTTTATGAAATGGCTGATATTTTTAATGTATTTCAATTATTTTTAAAAAATTACTTAACACAGAATCATTTGTGACAACTAAATGTGAGAGGCAAACATTCCTACTCTATTTCTAAGTATTTTGTCTTGGCCTTATATTTCAGACTTCACTATTAGGTAGAATTTATGCCTCCCCAGAGAGCTGACTGCACTTTTAGTATCTTACTCTTGTGGCAAAAGCAGTGTCCTAATTTTTTGTGCCTGTGACCCTTCTTGTACACACAAACTTCTCAAGACATTTGATTTTAGTTGCTAATGATTTCTGCCTTTGTATAGTGTTACATTTACTGACAAAATACCTTGAAAACTTAAATGCAAGTGAGAGCAGATTTTTTTCCCCGAATGTTTTCCCTCTGCCTCCTGGGGAGCAATCTCTACACCACTAATGCAGGACCGAGTTGCTGCAAGAACAGCATGTTTGCAGCAAAGCATTCTGTGGTGCACAGATCTTGCCTCAGACTGCCTGTTGGGGGGCTGTGCTGTGACATGTCAGCCTTCACAAAAAATGAAGTCATCTACAGCCTTGATAAGCAAACAGGCTTTCAGGGTAGGTGAGGTTATTTCTGCCCAAAATAAGGTTTCTGTTTACTCATGTTCTCTTTGTTGTGCTGTTGCTTTTTTTTTTGCCATTGTAGTTTCTTCTAAGTTTTTTTTTTTTTTTTTCTGTAGTTTTTGTTTTTGTTGCTGTTGTTTATGGATTTTGGGGTATTTTAAACTTGGGTGCCCAGATAAATTTTGATCTGGAAGGAAATATGAATGTTTCAGCTTTATTTTTCAGAGTTGCATATAGCTCTGTCTGTAGTATTGTCACTACATAATCAAGTGAGCTGACTGATACAGCAGGAGAAATAACTGTTTAGCATTTGTGTAGCTGACAAGCAGAAAATGATGCCTGAATCAAGACTTGTGTTCCAGAGATTTCCTGTGAGAAAGTAATGTCAGAGCTTATGACTAAGCTTTCCTCTTTCTGGAAAGTGAAGAGATATTGCCAATTAGCAATGTCCTCACAGGYCCCCCCATCAATTGCAATCAGTGAAAACACGGTGTTACGGGTTAACCCCAAGCCCACTCTGTCCTTTGCTCCTCTCTTATATAGGTGTTATTTTTTTCATGAGATTCTAAGCTAAATAAGGCATAAGAATTTTCCTGCCACAGAATGTAAAAGGAGAGAAAAGCAGAAAGGAGAAGAGAAGAAAAAGCCCCGAAGCAAAGGCTCACTTATTAGAGTACTTATTTTTTTCATTAAGTCTTGGCATCTACTTAAAGAATTAAAATATTACTCATTTTCAAATTTTACAACTGACTAGCCTGTGAATTTAAAAGTGCTTGGGGAAGGGTGAATAGTTCATTATCTTGTTCCCTCAATGACACTTTCAAATGCTTTCCTTATGGTGACCTCTATTTTAAATTTATGGGAATCACTTAAGTGTCAAACAAGCTAAGTGGTGCATTTCATTAATGAAAAATTAATGGAGAAGACCTTGGGCTATTTTTCGGTACTTATTTACAATACATATAATTCATTAGAAGATCATCAGTCAAGCAAGGACTCTGCATGGCTGCAGTGGTGTAGTAAATGGGACTTTATTCTCTTTTTTCAGTTAATGAAAGTATGAGGCAGGGAAAAATACACATAAAAGAGATTTAATGAGTCTTTGGAAAAGCGTTAAAATAGGGTACACAAGTCATAAATTTCAATTACTAACTCTGTTCTGACCATGCTTATTAGTGTAGGAATGAGATAGCAGTCCATAAAAGGATCAAAGTCTTTGTGACAGACAAGGACCAACTTATTTGTAGAAATTTGGGACTATGGTCCAGTGGTTGGAATGAGGTACTGGGGAGAAAGTCTTAAAACCCCCATGTTGTCTCTGCCAGAGTGGTGACACGTGACCTTAAAGCAAGTTCTCTTTCCTCAGAAATGTTGCTTCTCAAAAACTCACTTTCTTCAGAACCTTCTTAGGGACAGATTTGGAGAGAATCTTACTCTCCTTTCTATATAATGAGCTGAAAAATCAAAGTCACACTTTCATGCACCGTGAAAGGCATGGTTTATTATCTCTAATGTAAAGCTGTGCAAAATTGTACAGTTCAGATATATCCTTCAGCTTAAATCACGCTATAGCTACCCATAGGCTTTGAATCAGAAATGACACAAGTCTTTTCTTTAAAACCTTTTTCATCATGTAATAGGTGATGTGTCTTTTAAAGGCATTTCCTTTCAAGCACACCAATGCCAAAACACCATGCTGAATTAAATGTAGGTAGTAATAATACAGCAAACTTTAATTCTATTTATATGACACAATTCTCACCAGTGTATTGTAGATGTGTTTATCAGACAAGCGATCAACACAGCACTAGGCAGTGAATCCCAAATTCTCAGTGGTGTGGTATAGAACCATTCAGGCATATGGATTCATAAAGTTAAGTATCTTTGGGCACAAGAATTTCTAGGAGGTCCAGGTGGCCCTCTTCCTTCTGCTTCCCACTTAAAAGCAGCACAAAAAGGTATACAGCCTGGGACAAAGGATATGATAATAACAACATTTCTTTGCAGTCTGTATTGTGCTGGACACAGAACTWCAGTTTTTGAATGTGAAAAGTTCCTATTGAAAGGAGTTCAAACTTGCTACAAAATCAAGACCAAAAATAGGAGAAGCCATGCCTTACTTTGGCTGCCTAAAATAAGAATAATAACTGTGAAACTATTGTACCACCTCATGGTTTATTTGTGACAGTGTTTCCACCCAGTCATTGAACTGCCATCCCAGTTCTTATTGCAGAGTTATAAATATCTTTTTAGGAAACGCTCTCAAATGCTCTAAGCACCTGACTGCCTTCAGAGCAATCCTCCAGGTCTGTTGGGGCTTGCCCGATGCCAGTTTTCCAGGCAGAGTATTCAGTCTGCATGAAGGAGTAAATGAGGAACGACAGTTATGGCTTTTCTGGCTATCTATCGGCAGTGGATTAATAATGTGAAGTACTCTGCGTGACAAGTTATTTGTTTTTGCTGAGATTAAATGGAATCACTTGGAAAACTATGTGTGTTTATTACTATAATAATTTTCATACAGCGATAACAAATATGTGCACCATAATATCATCCAGATCAGTCCTTAATGGACACAAGTACCATTTAATGTTCTTAAATAAGTTTAGTAGTATGAGCTCTGAGAATTATTTTGTTTAATAATACTAATAAAAGCACAAGAAAATTTTCAAATGCTGATTATATTCATTATAGGGGAGGAGAGCAGACTATAGTTATACAGCACATTGAAGAAGAACTGAGATTATATTTTCAAGGTTTTTCCCAACACAAATCAATTGACTTAAGAAGTTCTGAAAGAAGATTTTTTTAGTGTCTTGCATAAGGCTTCAAAAATTTATTCAGAATGAACCAATATTTAGAAATGGACCAGCACAAGCTATGCAAGTTGCTAGTTTCCCTGTATTTTGAACAAATTTATTTAGCTGTGGCTGCACCTGTGAAAGTCTATGGCATGTGCTATTCAGAAAATTGGAATCAAAATCATAAAAAATTCCATTAATTATGTCATCATCATCCTTCTAGATAAAGTCTGTTGTTCCCTGGTTGCTCATAGTCTTGACTTAGGACACTCAGGCAACAAATATCGTGGTAAAAAAAGCTGTTTCTTCATTTTTTTCTAAGTTCTTCAACAGGAAAATTGAATCTAACTGAACCTCTTGTTTAATGGAAAATGTTTTGAACATTCTAGGGGTAAAAAAAAGATCTGCCCCAGGATTATATTTCCTATGGCTATCTTTCTTCTTGAAATTTGAGATCTTGATACCCTGTGAAAAATCTCCAGCCTTAGGAACCTGGGTTATTGTAGTGGATTGGTCCTGGTTGGATACCAGCCACCCTCCAAAGCTGCTCTCTCAATGTCATTCACAACTGGACAGGGGTGAGAAAATACAACATAGGGATCATGAGTTGATCACTTATCAAGTACTGAAAAGAAGCAATGCTGTCTTGAATTTTTTAAAAATTGCACTGGGTGGAGAATCATAGAATATTAGAATGGTAGAATACTCTGAGCTGGAAGGCCACAAGGCTCACCACATCCAGTAATGTAACTGGTCTGTGTCTGACTGATAGTTCATTCAATAGCTTATGTCTTGTCCTATTTCTAGGCTTTCTGATTTTTGACAGAATGTCAAAGTCAATTTGAAATCATCTTATTAGTTTCTTAAATCATCAGAAGATGAAGAACAAAATATTTTAAGACATTATTGTCATTTATATTGATCAAAGACAGGTATCTCTTGAATCAAAGTCATATTAGTCTGTTAAATCAAATTAACCTCTAAAATTCGCATCCTTTGACTATGATAATTAGAGAATGTTTCATAGACACTGTGTTCCCAGTTCAACACCTAAATAAGAAGTTGTCATGTGAATACAGTGTTAAAGTTCAGAAATCCGTTGTAAAATGAAAGAACAAAATATTTTGCAGTCTCTCAGAATCAGTATCTGAGATCCTTTTGTAGTAAGCTAAATTTCCAGTAAACTACAGAATTTTTCACTCACTGAGGGTCTAAGTGCATGGCACAAAAAATCTGGTAGAGGTTTCTAGAATGAATAAAATTGCATGGAACTAATCCTCTCTGATCTGACTTCTGAAAAATACTTTGTGTGTTGTGTTTTTTTTTTTCCTAGAATTTTCATTAGGTTTAGGAAATAAAAAAGAAAAAAGGCAGAGTATACCACCAAGAGCTGTAGATGATCTGTGGACATATTTCTTGTTTACTATTACATTTTGAATTGTTTTGTGGAATAATGTTCTTCTTAAGTGAAAAGCATTTATTAAGGAAATCAACAGCGCTAAACACTAATATGCTAAAAAGGATTTATTCCAATATAGTTCTCCTTGTTGAGTAGGAACCATATGCTATTCAAAGCTCTGTGCTGGACTGAAAAATATCTGATACCGGGTAGATAGGCTAGCTGGGTACAAATGAGAATATGAAACTGAAAGGAATTTTGTGGGTGGAGGGTACTTATTGCTGGCCACTGCCATTTCAAGTGTTTATCAGCTGCCTCTTAGAAGTATTTTTTCAGGGGTTTTATGGTACTTCTATATTTAATATTGTTCCATAACCTCGCTGTTTTCTCTGATAATTAGTATCTGTATGCCAGCCCACACTTTAGTCAGAAAAGGGAGAGGGAGATAATGGGATAAGGACAATTTGTGTAAAGCATTTGTGTCAGGTTTGCAGTTTTGGACAATTGCCCCACTTGATTCTACTGATTTCTTAAATCACTTTCTTCATAAAGTGGATTTAACCAAGGAAGTGACTCTATAGCTATTTTTGTTCAGTGTGCTTCATATAGTCTTCAACATAAAAATTATAATAYCACAAAAGGAAGTTTTTATAGCTCTTAGACAAGGAAGTGGTTCATTTTTTTTACTTCCTTTGGACTCCTGCGATTAAAAATGATCTCTCTCTAAACATGTTTTGATCAGTCAGGTTTGAGAAAATTAACCTTCACTTAGAGAGGGTTTCTACTTTTGATYTCTTTTTGCTCCTTGTGATGTACTAGAGAATACAAAATAGCTCAATTTGATATGACAGTTTTCTTTTGAAATTATGAATTATCATGAGTTATTATTTTCTGTCCAGTAGAGACAAATTCCAGACATTACTTACTATTTAGAAGCAGTAATACATTTTATGTACTTCATTGTCCCCCTGCAATGTGTTTTATAACTCTATTTATTAAAATAATTGTTAGAAATGAAAGAAAAGAAATAGCAAAAAACTTCATATTCATTCTAATGGATTATTTTTTCTATTCTGTTTCTTATGCAATGTGGCTCTCCTTAATGGTATTGCAAATACAGAAAAGCCAGCAGATACTAAAACAATCTCATGATCTCTAGAGTCCTGCATCGAGCTCTGCAGTCCCCAGCATGGGGAAGACATCAATCTGTTCAGCAAGTCCAGAGAAGGGCCACCAAGATGATTAGAGAGATGAAGCAGCTCTCCCATGAGAAATGGCTGAGAGAATTGGAATTGTTCATCCTAACAACTGAGGAGACCTGAGGGTGTTGCAGTACCTGTAGGGAGCCTACAAGAAAGGTGGAGGAAGACTTTTACAAGGACATGAAGTGACAGGACAAGGGGAAGGGCTTTAAACTGAAGGAGGGTAGGTTTAGATTGGATATTAGGAAGACATTTTTTATTGTAGGGGTGGTGAGGCTCTGGAACTGAGAGTTGTGGATATCCCATCTCTGGAGATGTTCAAGGCCAAGTTGGATGGGGCTCTGAGCAACCTGGCCATAGCAGGGGAGTTGAAACAAAATGATCTTTAAGGTCCCTTCCAACCCAAACCATTCTGTGATTCTTTGATTCTGTCATTCTGTGATTTCCTTTTTGCATTAAAATATGATGGATGTGAATGATAACTTGATATAAACAATAGTGCTGCCTTGGCAGCTCTACCTTGTGTCAGTGAATGACAAGTCGTTATGAACTAATCAAAAGGATACTATTTCTTGGATATGTTGAATACTCTGGCTCCATTCCCTCCCTAAAGGAATGTGTTTCAGCTTCCCTTTGCCCAGCTCTGGACTATACTCTACTTCATTTGGTCTCTTACATGTATGCCTTACATATGAGTCTGAGTGATTACTGAGAAAAGCTTATGCTCTTGGACAAGATTCTTCTAAAACTGAATCATCTTTTATTGCTCTGCAGAATTTCCACAGTGCTTCTCCATTAGTTCCAGATGGTCAATAAGACCAGTTTTTATTGTATTTGCAGAAGCATCCAAACTTGGCAGTAGGATACCGACTAGAGTATTCAGCCACTTTTGCTAGTTCTCCTGTATTACGGTAGAAGATGCTTTAGACTCTGAGAATGTAGTTAACATTTGCCTTTATTCTTCATGGAAATGCTGCACTGATAACCTGCCTTGCTGCCCTATCGATAGATGGCTTCAGGAAGGAAGAGCTGTAACAGTGAAAGTTTCTGTTGAGCAGAGTACAAAGATGATGTGTATGCTTTGAAGCTTGAAGTCACAAATCAATTGACACTTTCATATGGACGCTTTCATATCTTTTTGTTTTGCTTGTGCTCTTACATCCAGTAATGCTCACTGTAATGTATGCTCATCAGGAATTTTGTTCATGGAGGTCTCCAAAGGGTCTTCAGATGGAAGAGCATTTGAGAATTGCTGAACCAAAAGAAAAAGTCAAATAGAAACATTTTCATGCCTGAACTGAATGATCTTATAGTTAGCCCATGCATCTGCCTTGTTTTCTTTTTTTTTCTACAGCACATTTTATTCACTTTGCATTTCTCAAGGACTAGAAAAGCCCAAGATCACTGTTCAGTCCGACCTGGGACATAGTAAAGAAGAACTTGACTCTGCCTTCTTTTGTTGCTCTGATGTATGTTTTAGATTACTTTATGTAAATTCTTTGCAGTCAAGTGAGTTTGTCTGTGTTTCTGAGAGAGCGTTTCCTCTAGACAGGAAATCTTAAATTTTTCCCCAGGTGAACAGTGTTATCAGTATTACTTAGTACAGGATTGCATAAGATTGTGCAGCTACAGCAGGAAGAAATTGCTTCAGTGGGGAATTTAAAATAGGAAGGTATGAGAATGACAGCAAATCACAAAGACATGAGTAATATGGAGGAGGTGTGATCAGCTCTAGACTGTCTTCCAATTGAAACAAGGGGAACTTTGAGGTGACCCCTGCTTGAACTAATTTAAATTATGAAGTGCATATGCCAGTACATAACATAAGGGAGACAATTTTCTGTTACTGGCAGGAAGCATGATAAAATCACCTGAAAATGAGCAACTTGGGAACAGACCTTCAGAGAATGTGATTTCATGTAAAAGAATAATAAACACATGAAAAAAGGCTGAGAAGGGAGGTGACTGGACTAGAATCAATAATATGTCAAAAATAGAAATAGATGAGATTCTTTGTAGTCATATGATAGGAAAATAAAAAAAATAGAAAATGGGAATGCGAAAATGAGGGACAGAAAAATGGATAGGCTCCTAAATTTGTCAGTGATTTTTTTTCCTTCTCTCATGCAATGATTGTATTGTTCTTCTGTTATGACAGAAGTTTTCATTGAAAGAAGTTGCTCTAATGTCAACTTGCTAACTTTTCCAAGAGAAGTTTAGAATGGGAAGCCTGTTATATAGATTTCTTAGATTTTTAGATTTTTATTCAGTTTCTTGAATGCAGAGAGAAAGACAAAGGGGAGATGATAGTAGGGTTTTAGAGAATGGAACTTGGAGACATAGACTATGAAGTAACTATGTAGTATTTATTTAGTACCTATTTTGTTTTACTTGTCTCTTACCAGTAATATTTTCATATTTCATTTGCTGACAGAGGCCAAATTAGAAGTAGAATATGCTTTGTTTTTCTCCCAGTTTAGCTACTGACTTTCTATACCTGTTTCTCTTGCTATCCCAATTCTATGCATTATTTTTCCTCTTTAGAAGCTTGGCTGGATGGTGCTTAACCACTTCACAGGGTTGTAGTGAACACTAATGTTTGTTTCCTGTCAGAGAGATACAAGCAAGTTCAATAAATCATAAAGGATAATTGTCTTCTCCAGCTGATGCCACTATTGATTTTGAAATAGATAAATTTGGTCTTTGGAGTCCTGCTGGAAAAATATAATTGCATCATTTCTACAATGGTGTTATCTTCCTGGTGCCTTTGATCTAGGCAGTCCACCAGATTCCAGCTGCATTGAATGATCTTGCTGCAATAGTTTACATTTGTAAAAGCTGTTTATTTCAATATTTTATTTTCAGTAACTTGCCAAGTCCAATAGCAGATGTTTTAAGCTTCCATGTTATGACAACCACACCTAATCCGAGATGAAGACATAAATATCTAGAAAGTGATGTTTTGAGAAATTCATTTTTCTAATGATTTCTCTGACTATGGTGATTGCTGTGATTGTTTTTCAGCAGTTAGCTGTTATGAACATTTTTCATTTGTCTGTAGGCATCTGCGGTGATTTTGTTAAGCAGCTGATTTAAGCGAAGAAAACATATAAGAATGGGTTAAACCTATTACTTTGTTAGTGCAGCCCTTTGAGGTTCAACTGCCAGCTAGAACTTCCCAAACCTTGATTTTTCCTTTCCTTTATTTTCTGTCCCTAGTACAGAATTTCTGCCTATCACTTGTTAGCAAATACCTCGACTGAATGTGAAATCCCTATTGTTTTCAAAAGATAGAAGTCTTACAGGACTTCTTATGTAGAAGAAAAACAAGGCTGAAATATTTATAGTAATTAGTAATGATTAAAACTATTTAGTTGCCTCTATTGAGAGGAGATACATCAGATGACTTTCAGTTTTGCTTATTTTTAGGTCTGCTTTTTTTTTCCTAGTCAACACAATACAATCTAGTCAGGGAAATTTCTGCCTTACTGGTTACTGGACTGAAGCTGATTAATGAGGTACCCATTTTTCTTCATATCTGTAAAGCACAGTGAAGAGGACTGAAACAGATTAATAATATAGAAGAATGTGCCAGCTAACATGTTCAGTGAAGTGCTTTAAAAAAAAAAAAGTTAGATATTGCGAACTTTTAGATTCCCTCTAGAAAACCAAATTGTGCTTTAACTTGAATTCACTGTCAGATGAATCTTTTACTTTGATTCCTGTAGAAACTGTTGTCCTGTTCATATTCCAGACAGAATAAGTCCCTGATGATTCATCTCCTATCCCTACCCATTTCAAGTCATACAATATTAAAAAAAAAAAAGTGTGAAAAGCTCAAAAGCTCTCTAGAGTATTTTCTTTTTCCACCCGTGTCTGGGCTCCAGTAGCTGATAAAAGGAATGGGTCTATATATAGGTGTGGAAGTGGTAGGAAAATGTTACTGGAAGCTTTAGAATTGGCTCAATTCTGAATTAAAGCAAGTTTTTTATTCCTTATGGGAGTAGTGTTGTGGAGCTTTGTAGCAGCCAGCAGCTGAGATGCTTCAAATAACTGTAACTGCCAGAAGACTCAAAAGCAGATGAGGCTGCATGTAAAATCTTCTCTCTCCCACGTAAAAGACCTAAGTTATCTACTTCAATTGTTTGGCTAGGTTGATAAAACCATGGGTAACAAGGCTGTCCCTAGATAAAATATTCTCCTTCTGGTATAGCCTTAACTGTTGAGAGAAGCATATAAGAATTCTTGTTTTGTTATGAGTCTTGTCATATCACCCATGAATGAAGCACATTTTCTTCTAACTTTGTCTAAGTTTGGGAGACTACGTGTAGCATAAGAAAAAGGAAATTGGGAGCTTGAGGAAAAGCTTGCATGTAGGAAGGCTCAATATTTTTGACTGATATACAGGTACTGTTTTTTATCTTTACCTGCTTTTTTAAATTATCCTTTTAAACCTAGATAATTGCCTTACTTGTTTTATGGTGTATGAGCCCTAATTTTGTGACTGGGATTCAGTGCTATGCAAGCACCATTGGAATCCTCTCATGTAATCATGGTTTTGTTCAGATGTGGGTTCAGAAGGGTTACAGTGGAGCAGCAAAGCCAGGGGCTGTAATAATTGGTTCAAGAGTGAGTAACAGGGAGCACAACATAGTGAAGTACTTGTTTAGTAAGAGTGGATTGCATCATTTGAAAGCCATAGTGATGTTTCAGTGAGAGAACCTTTCATAGCAGAAGTTCTGTTAATGTATCACTGATTTCCTCTGTTCTTCCCCAGACTCTGCACTTGCACTTTGTGTTGTTCCCTTCTACTTACTGCAGCATGCAAGAGTATGGAATGGTGACAGATAAAAATGGTCCCATAAAGAGTCCCCACAAATTAACAGCCTGAATATATATGATTTTTTCACATTTGTATTGGTCTAAAAAAGCAATAATTGTCTTAAATTTATGCCAACAGAAAGCTGATGTAACATTCTGATCATCTCTTTTGCAATTTAACATCACTAAGTATTTTCCATTGGGTCATCCAGCCCTTGCTGGATTGGCCCATTTTCAAAATCTTGGCATTTCAGCATTTATAGCATGACTAAATTTTATACAGACCCACAGGTGTTCCCAGAAATCATTCCAAACAAGAAACAGACTTTGTAGATTGTGATAATGCATTTGGATATGAAAGAGTGATTTCGAGGAGGTGCTTTTCCAACCATTACCTCTTGGCCATAACCTGCAGTGGTCAAATCTTAACCAAAACAAGCTCATTTCTGGGGTCTTTCCTCCAGCATTTCTGGAAGAGATGCCAAGTATGAGGCAATCCAGGCATTGGCTCCTAAGGACCTTTGGAAAAACGTGTTGTGAGTAAAAGCATCACTCTACAAAACTGCAGAAACCCTTAGGAGGGGTGTTGGCTCAATTCAGATAACTACTCATTCTGTAATACTTACTTTCTTCTGTGCTTTAAAAAGGCCTATAATGGCAGTAACCCTGGCATTAGATCATGGTCCTAATGATGGCTCAACTTTCTTCAAGCCATCATCTTACCTGTTGGTCATTAATCCCCAGCTGATGCCAAAGGCTTTTGACTGTAGTATGTTTAATTCATGGAGGTTAGACAGATTGCTTCCTGTGAAGATTTGCAGATGTGAATTGAGGAACAAATTAACCTTTTTGCATTTTTGGCTAGAAATCTCCAGCCTTTTTGATACAGAGAAAAAGAACTCAAATACTACAACTTTGAATACATCTGATTGCCAAAGAATAGAGAGGGAAGGGAAGGGAAGGGAAGGGAAGGGAAGGGAAGGGAAGGGAAGGGAAGGGAAGGGAAGGGAAGGGAAGGGAAGGGAATGGAATTTTGGGGTAGTTGTGGCTTTTGTACCCCTGTCAGAACTTTATTTTCTCTGTAACTGCAGGTTTTGTAAGTTTAGTCATTTGTTAATTTGTCATCTCTCCTGTAGCTCCACTGGCTTTGCAGATTGGATTGCATGAAAAGAGTTGGTGCAGGTGCCATTCTGTCCATGAAAGGTGTTATTTTGGTCACAAGCAGCTGAGTCAGGGGTGAAGTCGATATTGGATTGCACAATATTGAATAGCCCAAAATAAAAAAAAAAAGGAAAAAGGGGAGTGGGGAATGCTGGCTTTTCATCAGTAGAGTGCTTTATAAAGAATACAATAAGCCTCTGGTATCAAGGTTAAGAGCTAATCTTTGCCATGGCTGTAACATATAGAAGCATGATTCAAAGCTATTTATCAGTGCAGAGCAACTCCAGACAAAACTCAGGATGCAATTCTTGAGCACTTCAGTGCTGTTTCTTTAGTGAGCACTGTCAGATTTCTTGCTTAGCCCTCTCTCTTTCGATTTATCTGTTACCTGCATTTGTCTTAAGGTTACAAAAGGTATGTAGTGTGTGTAATAATTAAAACATTTCATCCTCTTTATTTTTAAAGTGTTAACCTGTAAATAGAAAGTTTTCTGTCTAAACTTTGCTTTATTGTTTGCTTTACACCAATTACTGTATCTCTGAGGAAAATGAAAATTAAAAAGCCTACATTTACCACCCTGCTCCTTATGGATCCTACACAAGAATATTAGTACTATGTACATCAAAACTGTCTCATGTTCAGTTGACTATCTGGCAATACCTGTCTGGGCCCTTCAGAAAAAGAAATGAGATAGCACTGCATTTTCTGTCATGTTTCATTCTGCAGTTGAATCTGATTTCATGTTAAGCGTTCGGATGCTGTGCTAATGATGAAGTATGAATTGAGAGGTGGAGAGGGATTCTTACACCTGGAACGCAATTTCACAGTTACATTTGTAGCCAAAGAATTGCAGATGGTGTGGAAACAGTGTTGATTAAAATTATCAGTCTAGCACTTAATAGCACTTCACATTTTCAAATACAACACATTATTAGATTAATCTTTACCACACCCCATGGGGTATTTTCCTTTGTATTTCCTATATACATAAACTGAGAATCTGCATACAGAGGAGATAGAGTCGAATTTAATTTGTTGTTATACAGCATTTGATCTCATTGAGTACTGCTCTGTGACAGAAGAAACTGATTTCTGGTAATTTTAATTCCTTGCTGAATTTAGCCAGCCTTGTGAGCTCTTGGTTACTTCATTAGCAGGCTGGATAAGGTAAGAAGGTAAAGAAGTAATCACTGTTGGGAAATTTTTCTGGCCCCTTTTCTCTCTCCTCCTTGGATTGTTCCCCAGTCAGCATAGCAGAGAAATGGGTATAACATGGGCCAGTTAAATAAGGCCTAACTAATTTTAGCTCCTGAAGCTTTAACTCATGTTACTTTTGTTAGGATGGGAGGGAGCAAGAAAGCAGCTGTGATGACTGAGGCAGCTAGGCTGTTTGTGAGGAGAAAAATAAGTGGATGTCATGTTGCTTAGGTACCAGAATAATTTATTTTACTGTGGCAAGTGTCTTGTGGGGGGGTAGGGGTGGGAGTCAAACAGAGAGCCAGGCATTCTACAGTTGATGAAAGGGGCTTTTGGACTGTAAAGTGTGTTTTTATTGCATCATTTATCTCAAATAAATAATTGAGGTTCAGCAGCTCCTGACACGAAATGACATGAAGACCAGCCTTGCTTTAGGCTGAAGTAGAAGCATCTATCATGTAAATGAACTCTGAACCGTGCCAGCAGGATGCATGCATTGAAGGGGTAATGGGTGGATGATATATTTTGTTATCCTAGGCCTTATGTATCTACTTCAATTTTTTTTTTTTTAACAAGTAGCTATAGTGATAATTGCCAAATGTCTGTACAATAGAAGAACATGATTATCTAAAGGGCTTTAGGACATCTGAAACCATAATCAGGTACTGAAGGATTAGCTGGAGGATGGTCTCAGGTCTGCTTATACATCCCTTTTCTTACCCATTTCTACGCAGCTGTGCTTTACCCCATGGTGGAGCAGGGGAAGTGCTCCTCTCCCTGATCAGCAGCAGAAAGAACATGTGGTGAACTCACCATACCCCCCTTTACCTGTCTCCGTGTGCCACAGGGGAGACAGAGATGGGAAGGAGGGAGGGGTGGGAAGGCCTTATTTTATGTCTCATTATCCTGCTCTGATTTTGTTAGTAATAAATTCAATTAATATCTCCAATTCTAGCCTAATTTGCTCATGTCAGAATTTGATGAGTGATCTCTCCTGGTCCTTATTTCACCTCATGAGGCCTTCATTAGATTTTCTCTTTCCCATGTCCATCTGCAGAGGGGAGTGAGAAGCGCAGCTTTAGTGCATGCTTGGATCCAACCAGGATCAATCCAATACAAAGATTAACCTAAAAGGTGCTAAGAATTCTCTGTGTTCCCTAAAAGCTAACTTCCATAATTTCCCATTTAAGTCATCAGGACTTGAGGGCCTAGAGGACATATCTGTGTAGTACAATGAAATGTCCTGAAGAGATCACTCAAAAATTGGCATAGCTGGTACTGGAAGCAGTTTATCTGCACTTGCCAGAAATGACTGTCATAAAATGTTGTGGAAGGGGAAGTTGATATTTTCAGAAACTCTAAAGAGATTGATTTAACTCACACTCTTACACCCAAATACTCACAAATACTAGGATGTGTGTGCGCAGGATCAGTTTTGTGCCTCATGCAGGGTAAGATGTGCCAGCCATTGAGTGCTCATCATAATCTGGAGTTCTTAGAGGACACTCAGTTTAGAATTGGTCTTTTAAACTCATTAATAATCCAGTTATTATGAGGTTGTTCTCTGTTAAGATCCAGTTACTGGGAGATGCCTCTGCTCAAACTAAGGTGCAAATGAGACCCCATGCAAAGTCAATAGTACAGATTTTATTGAACAATGAAATATGAGGTGAGGTAAAGAGATAGAAAAAAAGGAATAGAAAAGAGAGAGGGGAAAGTGTGAGAGTGAGAGACATATTAAGCAGAAGACAGGCACTACACGTGGATCCAATGATGTTCTGTTGGTCCTTCTTTATCCTGGGCTTCTTGGTAGTGGGGGTTCTTCAAAACTTTTAATTATTTATATATTTTAGCAAACAAAGGAATTAATGCCTATTGGCTACACAGTTGTCTTATGCTTCAGTGGATCTTAGTGGTTGCAGATGCCATCTGTCCCGCAACTTGGAGTGATCTTTATTTGATTGGTGATATATGTAGAAGTTTCTTCTTTACAGAGTTTGCCACAGTGGGAATTTTTGTCTGGATACATTATCCAGGATGTGCTGACCAGATGTCGTCTCTGCCAGGTCTGGAGTTAGCACCATCCTGCCTCTGAATTCTGTGCTTATCTCATGGCAAAATCCTTCTGGCCTAACAGTGTTTGAAAGAAGCAGCAGTGCTCTTTAAGTCCTTTTGCCCACAGATTCAGAAGCTTGCTTAAGTCTTCATAACTGTTAGGCAATGTTGTTGCTCCTTGCCCACTTGTTTGCAAAATATGTTTGGAATAATACACATTCTGTGTAGTTATAGCCTATTTTTCCTTGTGTTCTAACAAGGAAAAGAATGCCATATGTGATGATGAGTGGTGACCTTGATGCCATCCTGCTGTTGTCCAAGGGCCCAAATGACTTATTTATGCTTCATTCTTATCTGAATGCAGCCTTTCTGGGCTTCACATGAGCAGCACGTTTCTCATTTATGTTTCTGGGAAGAGTGTCCTTTGTTAGCAATGCAGACCGATCTTCTAACACTTCTACTGTTTCTTCTGGTGCTCTCACACATTCATTTCCATTCATACTTAATTTGTGCTAACCTTAATATTTCTATTACAAGTCTCTCTACATCCCTCAGGGTAGCTTAGATTTAGCATAAGTGAACCTGGGCAGAATACCAAGTTACATGACCATGGACATACACAGCTGCCTATTGGTGGAGAGACCTAACTCAGTTTGAACGAGTTTAATGTCCTAACTCTGAGCCATGAATTTCCCTGGTCCCACTTTCAAAACTGTTGAGCACACAAGGTCAGCAGAGCATCAGTAAGACAACAGTGGATTAGCTTGGACAACTATCTTTCTTCTTAGGCTGTTACAGTTTTTCTGTAATTTTTCCCTGTTTTTAATATGGTCTCCAGAAAGTGCTTGGTTTACAGCCTCATAGGTACTCACTGTCACTTTCACAAGTTCCCAAATCGCAAACCAAGCAATGGGAGTGAGTTTCCTCAGTATCTCAGCCAGCCTCACGGCTCACTGAACCAATGTATAGCATTACTGGCTGCACAGTCACTTTCCAAACTGAGTTAAGGATCAGCCATCACAAACACTAGTTTCTCTATAGCAATATTTGCTGGTCCTATCCATGGTTAGTAAACACTGTATGAATCTCTGATTCACCGAGATAACTGAAGCTACAAGAAGCAGCTTCTGATGAATAATGGTTGTAGCTATGTTTGTACAGTGTGAGCCGAGTTGAAACATTTACTTTTAAAGTGCACTAATGCAGGCAAATGCAGTGGTACAGGGCTGCATCTTGGTGAATTGTGAACTTCTGTCCTCTGAAATGGTATGTTGTAGCATGGTAGAAATGTCCGTTCCAAATCCACATTTGTGGATTAATTGTGCAGAAGTTCAGAAACAGCAGAAGTCACCCATCCTAAGACAAGCAAGAAATGTTGCTATCTGGGAATACATCTCACTGCTTTGAAACATGGGGAGAGTAAGAGAAGGCAGCTGGAATTATTAACAGTTTCATTGACTCATTTATAAATTACTTGACGGAATGTCCAGGGAGACCTTGATTTTAAAAGGTGACCAAAATGACCACAGAGAACTGTTAGCAATTCTTAAAAGTGAGTAAATCTGTATTCTGAGTTAATAGCATCACGAGCTTGAGAGCATAAGGCTGCTATTGTATCCCAGAGAACTAAAGCTAATCAAAGGCAAGTCTGGCATCAGATTTAGAAGGAGTGACTTCCAGTACTAGATCAATCTGTCCTTTATCTGTTTCAAGTCTACGTACAATGCCTACCAATGATGTCTTTTAGATGGGGACTGTTACTATGTCGATTTCAAAGAGGCTGCTTAGGTATGACTGTAATTGTGCGTAACACAGAAAGATTCGAACCAACTGGTACAATCTTATTCATCAAGAGAAGTGCTGTATTTCTCATGTGTGGCCTTGAGTTATTGATATCATATAGACCCACGTGCCATTGAATCTGAGCTGGGGGTTCATATTTGGGCCCTGCAACGAATTAATTTCTGTGACCAGATAATTTGCTTTTTAGTAATGTGCTCTATGTTGACTTTGCGGTCAGGCAGTATGCATTTTCTTTGAAGAAAAAAGGAATTTTTCATTGTGGTCAACATCTGAATAAATTTGCTTTTTAAAAGTGGTATCTTTAAATGAGTGTTAAAAACATAATTTAATGTAAATTCTTATGTACTGATGTATTAGTATTGTCAGTCCCTGCTACTCCTGTAGCCCATCAGCAGCACCTGCAAAGTGATAATGGATCTGACACCTGTGTGTGGAAGTACATGTGTGCACATAGAGAGTGRTTTACTTTTGAAGAGCAATCTCTTGTTACATTTATGTAGATCAACTTTTTAACTGCATTCAACTTTGTTCTTTACTGATAGTGGAAAACTGAGAGAAAATTATTATCCAATTCTAAGGCTTGGGATTTCCGAGATAAAGATTGTGTCTAGTCTGAGACACAATGTAATATGTGTTGGTTGTAAGCCTCTTTATAGGCAAAGGACACTGATGATCAGTTTCGTTTGGGCATTGACTGTACAAGAACACAGCAGCTCTTTCATTCTCAAGCTCTTTGCACTGCTCCAAGGCAAAGATTTGGTGTAGTGAGGAACATAAGTGCTTTTGAATTATTACAGCTACCTTCTCATGCTCAAGACAGGACTTGAAGTTGCCCCAAACTGGTGGGCAGACATTTCTTTACAAGAGGATTATGGAAGGTAGAGGAAAAAGTGACTTTTTTATTCTTTGGCAGTCACCATGCTGTTCAGGGAACAGTGCCCAACAAGCCCATCTCATGTTGTCCTTTCATAAGTCGTTGAAAGGCTTTGACACCAGAGGAAAATGTCTCCCACCCCTTTSCTCCTCTTCTGTTTCTCTCTTCCCCTTCACATTCACATGTTGTGATGCCCCATCCTTTCCCCTGTCCAGTGCTTTCCTGAGATAATGCAACTTGCTGATACTTTTCTGTAGGTTAATTGTCTGGCAGACTTGAAAAACTGAATCATCTTGTGAGTCCAACAAGCACTGCTCTTATGTATGAGTGAATGGAGGGGAATGGGGAGGAAGAGAAGGATCCCTACCTTTTAGCTGGGCACTCCTGCCACCCATCTCAAATAAATATTCTTTGAGTTGATGGGACCTCTGTGAGAGGTTCAGACTCTACAGGAACTGTTGTGTAATCTTCATTTCTTCTGGAAAGTGGTGCAGAAATAGATGAGACAGTCCTTTAGAGCTGCAGAGACCAACTTATCAGCAAATGTCCCGCCTCTGTGTTTCTCACATGGTAATTCAGTTACAGCTTTAAGCTGAAGCTATCTTCTAGATTTCTCATCAAATGTCATCAACACAAGATGTTTTCTATTGCCTTATAGGACATCTCTACACAGAGATAAAAGCTGAAATAGACTCTTCCACAAGGTCTCCTTAGAGATGATAGACAGGAACTAGTTAAACAGAATGAGGAGGGAGTAAGACAATTGCTGTTCAGTCCATCTCATCTCCTTATACTGCAGAGTAGGTAAGTGTTTGTGGCTTGAAGTGCTGAGAGATCCCCAGTGATATACACTTTGAATTTTAATATAGTATGTATTACAGAAAAATGCAGTGAACTGTGATTTGAAAACCTTTGTACTTGGCAGTAAGAAAGTGCAACTGGTCTGTTTCCCATTTAAAACTGTGTTTCTGCAGTTCCTCATTGCTCATTAAGAATCCAAGATTGTTTCAGTTCACAGTCTTCTGCAGCAACTGTTGCACATCTCACTTTGTGGAGAACAGATCTGCTTAAGCAAACACAGCTTTGTTTTTTGACAAGATAAGCTGATAAGAGGAGCTGTGTTGACACCTACCTGCACTTCTCAAAAGCATTTGACTTCGTACCACATGACACTCCAATTAAAAAATTAGAACTATGCGAAATGAATGTAGCACATAATAAATAGATTATAATTGCCTGATGGATTTCAAAAAAGGAATTGTAAATGAGGAATCATCACCCACAGAGGGTATTTCCAGCAGGGTTCCATGGGAATCTTTTTCAGTCTAATAAAATTCAGAGGTTTTATTAATGGTTTAGAAATGAGGAAATCAGTGCCTGTAAAATCAGCAGAGGACTCAGCATTAATAGGAGTAAACAGTGGTAAAGTTGGATCAGTTTGACAGATCAATCTAGTTAATTTGGAAAGGGGGTCTTGTTTAACCAGCACAAATGTTAATGTTGTCAAATGCAAGGTTGTGTGTTTGGGAACAAGGACAATAGGCTACATGTGCAGAGCTTGCTTCCAGGGAAACAATGACCCTGAAAAGAGTTAGAAGTCAGGGTGGATAATTGACTGAACAAGGGCTCTCAGTAGGATGCTGAAAACTAATGTGACCTCAGATGAATAAGCAGAAAATTGCTGAATAGGAATGGGAAAGCGGAGAGTATGGCCCTACACAATGATGGAGTCTGGATGAAACCATTACATGCGTCCCTGGTTTGGGAGTTGAGTCTAAATTGTGGAGGTGAAAATACTGCACAGCACAGCCCTCTGAACATGGCATGCTGAAGTGAAGGCACCTGAGAAAATTCTCTGTCACCAGAGAACAGTTTGATTTGAAGCCTTCCTTGATATCAAATCACAGATTCACAGAATAAACTGAGTTGAAAGGAACCCATCAGGACCATCAAGTCCAGCTCCTGGCCTGGTGCTGGACAAGAGTCACACCATGTCCCTGAGAGCATTGTCCAAACACTTCTTGAACTCTGTCAGGCCTGGTGTTGTAGCCACTTCCCTGGGGAGCCTGTTCTAGTGCTCAGCCACCCTCTGGGTGAAGAGCTTTTTCCTGATATCCAACCTAAACCTCCCCTAACTCAACTTCATGACATGATATAATAACCAAGTCACTCCATGTTTTCATGCTGAAGTGTCAGTGACAGCTAGGGAATAATGAACAGAACTGTCCAGCATTGTTACAATGGTGTGTAGTGATAGGACAAGAGCTAAAGGCTTAAAATGGAAAGACGGTCATGTTAGATTATCTATAATCAACAATGTTTTTACTGTGAGTATGGTGAGGCCCTAGAACAGGTTTCCCAGAGAAACTCTGGATGCCTCATCCATGGAAGTGTTCAAGGCCACGTTGGATAGGGCTCTGAGCAAACTGGTGTAGCAGAAAGCGTCCCTGTCCATGGCAGGGGGGTTCAAACAAAATATCTTCAAAGTCCCTTCCAACACAAACAATTCTATGATTCTATGTCCACTCCCTCCTTCCTCCCTCCCTTCCATCCCTTCCTTCCCTTCCTTTGCTCTTTCCTTCCTTCCCTTCTTTCTTTCCTTCCTTCTCTTCCTTTTCTTCATTCTCTTTATTTTCTTTCTTTTCTTCTCTTCTCACACCTTCTCCATCTTCTATATTAAGTAATTGTTGCTTTTCATTTCTCTTAAATATTTTAATAACCTCAATTTGATATTTGATGTTTAGATTTAGGGTGATGCTGTTGAAGCGATCCCCCATGTGCAGAGCCTGACAGCGAGAGGGCTGTTATTACATGTTGCAGAGAACTGGAGAATTTATTTCTCTCCCGTTGAAAAGAAGGTTTTGAATAACCATAGCAACAGTAAAACCTGCTCTGAATCTTACAGCATGAAATGTTGCTGATATCTGCTTCTGGGGATCAAGGTTCCTGTCCCAGCTCTACCAGGTTGCTACTGGAGAGATCAATGTAACAAGTGAACAGATATCTTTTAATGCAATTTTCTTCTGTTCTCTTTTTCTCTCATTGCTCATGCACTGGCTGTGGATTTTTTTAATGACTTATTTAAAATAAATCAGTGTGAAATGTTTAATTTTTAAAATTGGGTATTCAAAGCAAACCACACAAATGCTTGAAGAGGTGTATGTCTTTTTTGGGGAGAGAAAAAGGACATCCAGCTAATATAAAACAGCTTGCTTGCCTTAATCAGAGCCACTTCAGGAAGTTCAGTGGGATTGTTACTGACCTGGTAAGAAAAGAAAAAATCACATGTATGCTAAGGTTAGGGTTAGCTGCTCTTTCAGCCTGCAAGAAGCACTAAAGGTTATACCTCAACTCCATTCTTTTTGACTGTTAGGTAAGTTGAGGTCTCCTCATTTGCTTTGAGCTGTGAGCCTGTATCTGAAGAGCCAGTGGGACTCAGGAGCTTTATGGTAGCTTAAGTCTGAACTGCCTATATATTTAGAGCATTATTCTTTATTATTTTAGCTCTCCAGCCACCTTCACATTCACCCTCACAGGTGAGAGTAAGGTCTGCATTGACTTACAGGCTTGTGAATTCAAATGATGTCTATTGCTTGTCCTGTGGCTGAATTTGAGAATTGTTAGTTGGTTGTGTTCTATCAGGAATGCTTTACTTTTAAAATGTCTAATTCTATATTCTGTAGAGACTGAAGTCTTGTGACAGGTGCTGCCTGCCTGCCCTCCAAACCAGCAATATCATGTCATCACATTCCTTTGGCAGCATTGTGTTTGCTGAGGTTTTGTTGAGCAGATATATGTGCAGCCTCTGCTTCTGGCCCAACTTGCCTTTGCTTGATTCGGTACATTGTCAGTGCAGGATCAGGTCTGCCAGCAGAGCCCTGGCAGAGGTGCCAGAGTGAATGCTGAGAGCTGAAAATACATAGCTGTGATTATTAATGTATTAGAAACCATCCCACTGGCAAAGAAAGCTTTCCCTAAGTTGTTGAAAAGTGTTCTTGTTTGCCTGACTCCCATATAAGCAAAATAAAATATACTAACCCCCTTGTGAAGGATAGGTACTCCCTCTAACAGGCTGTGATTGCACACAGCAATAGGAATTCCTTTAAAGCATTCAAATGGCCAGGATTGATGGATTTGGATGTAGGAAAGCCTTGTGTGCCATGAACTACGAAATACTGGTGTAGGAAAGGACATTCAGGACAGGACAAGAGGCAATGGGCACAACTGAAGCACAGGAGGATCCATCTAAACATCAGGAAATACTTTTTTTTACAATAAAGGTGATGAAGCATTAACAGAGAATGCCCAGTCTTGGGCAACGAGCTCTAAGTGGCCCTGTTGGAGCAGTAGTGGTCTTGAACCAGATGACCTCCAGAGATCCCATCCAGCTTCACGATCCTGTGTTGACAAACCTTTCCTGACCTGTAGCTGGTGACACTCAAAAATCTGAGTCTGGCATGTGGCTTCTGGTGTTTGCAAATCTGCCATTTCTGTAGAGGTGGAGAAAAAAACCTCAATGTTCCTTTCTGTATTTCAACTTGAAAGCCCCTTAGCCACTCCACAGCTGTCCCACCTACATGAAAATTTCTTTTACTATGATACTCTAAACCTCTCAGCCAGGGGGCTGTGTGAAGTGTCTGGAGATTTGTGGATTACAAGCATTATGGGAGTCATTGTTCTGCATTATGCTGTACCAAGAGCTTTCATCCTGGTGAAACTGGTATGTGGATATTAACTTAGAGCCATGAAAGTATTTATTTTGGCCTTGTGGCATCCATTTCTATGTAAAGCAAGCAAACAAATGAACAAACAAAAAAGTGCCAGGATGACAGAGAAGAAAAGCCAATTTTCCACAAAGCTTTTGAAGTGAGCGCTGTTACTCTGCTGAGGAGTTTAATTGGAGTTTTATCTGGCCAAGTCCGCCATAGGCTTTAAAATGCAGATCTGTTCTTGTCTATATACTTCCTTGTGCTCCTAGACTTCATCACCTCGTAGTGACACAGAGTGGCTGGGAATGCAGCACATCCCCCTATTTCTGCAGGCTGAGGCTSTGGATGAGGATTCCAGCTGCCACCAGAGAGCACTGTCACTATACGTTTGTAGGGCAGGTTTCGGTGCTGCTGCTGGCACAGGCTTTCCTTTCGGGCTGGCAGCGGCAGGAGGCTCTTAAAGGAGACCCTGAGTAGGAAGGCTCTGTTCCATCTTTACCTCTGTGTGTGCCTCTGTTCCATCTTCACCTCTGTTCTGTGTCGTGAATCCCCACTGAGAGGGGCTGTCGGGACAGGAGCAGCTCTGCCTTGGCAAAGGGCAGCCGGCCGCTGGCACAGCCCTGTGCTCTGGGATTGAACCCTGGGTGTACCGCCCCAAACCACGGAGTTTGGACACCCTGCTCCCTCTTCTCTACATGTTTTTTCTTTACTCAAACCAACCTCAACCATTTACTCTCAAAACAAATGTTCCGTATTTGTGATTAACCCAAAATCTTACTGCTTCTATTTCAGACCTGAAGAAGGTTGTGTGTGATACCACAAACTTCCTTTTGTTTCTTCCCTCTTTATTTTGCACGCAAATGTAGCATCCTCACCTGCATCCTGCAGCAAAGCTACTGATGCTTCGAGTCCTTGAACAGCTCAGGAGCACAGTACTTACTGGGATTTTCCATGATCCTTCTTGTGGTTTGCACGCACCTCGTCTGCCTGAAACCAATGCACCATGCAGGCCTAATAATTACTTTGAAATTGGATGTGTCCTTTCTTAAGAATAGCAAAGAACTCTGTGGCTAGTAAAGCTACTTGTCCCTGAAATAAATACACCGGCAGGTGTGAAGACAACATTTAATTCTCCTTCTGGGGAGGCTGCCAGACCAAATTATAGCCATCCTTAGAGTTAACTCAATTGCTGTGGGATATTCACTGCTAAATGAAAGTAGTTGTGGGTCTCAAGGACATTGCATCAGAGCAGTATTCTTTTGTCCATTTTCTGACTGAGTCTATCTTGTAGATACAGGCATGTCAAAGGGCTTTCTCTGTCTCCTCAGGAGAGGCTAGCAAGGGGCTGCAGTGCAAGGATTCCTCAGTTCTCCTCCCTGGGGAAAAAATGTACATGTGAAAGTGATAGAGGGGTGATCTGGCTGATTGTATCCTCCTTTTTCTGCAGTTATTTGGGTGCTATTTCTGAGCAGTGCTGTCTCAGCTTCTCAAAGCAGTGACCTACTGCCTTGTGGACATGAGCTGCTGTCAGAGGTATCATTTCAGAGCTGGTGCATTCTTGGACAGCATCTCTTTTAGCTTGGATAGCATGGTATCACAATAGGAGATGGGGTTCCTGTGGATGGAGACACCCAAGATACAGTGCTCAGGGAACAGCATGAGGTGCTGTTCTTATGCTGCTGCTCATTCTGTAACATACAGGTTAAAAGAGGCAGCCTGTGGTGAGATGATAGRCTTGGATCAGATGGAAGAAAATTCTTTCTTAAATAAGTCCTGTGAGTTGAAACAGCATCCTCTTGTTTCCTACAGCCCTCCCTTTCATCTAACTCCAGGGCCAAATCCCACTTAATTTATAGGCTCTGACAAGATCTTAGAGCAAGAATGATAGCATGGTTGCAGAGCACAGGCTATCATTTAGTATATAAAGTGCCAATTTTCTGACAAAGTGTATAATCTAATATAGTGTTGTATAGTGGCTGTGTTTGATAGGGAACCTCTGTAAGTCACCTCAGATTAAGAAGAGAAGAGTTTAAACTGTTATATGGGTAATGACAAGGAGGAAAGCAAACAATTCAGGCACAAGTCTCCATTCTCTCCCCCAGCAGAGATTAAACAAGACAGGAAAATACAGTCTGCCTGAAATCTGACATACATTTTTTATGCTGTCTGATATCAGTGCATAGTTCCTGTTTGCTTCCCCCTCCCCAGGGCTGAGAGAGCTTTGATAGCAGGCACATGTTCACATATCCCCACAAAGTGTTTTGAGAGAAATTCTTTCTATTTTGCAGTGTCCCTTGATGGCAGGATTGAAAATAGCTTTATCCAAATCAGTAAAAGTCTTAAGATTTTACTGTGAAAGTATTATGAGGTGGATTTCTCCTACTGGCTAAGCCAGCAATCTGTCTCTTTACAACTTGCCAGGCTCTGATGACAGAAAGGCATATTCAAAAAAGACATTAAAATTATTAAAGATAATTTCACTGCAGGCTGAGTCCCAAACCTGAAAAAGAGATTGAAATCCGACTGCTGGATTTGAGGACTCTCAAAAAATTTGGGTGATCGGGGCATGGAGGAGAGGTTGAGATTTGCTCTGATTAATTGACTCATTTGAAGGTCTGAAGCAGTGGCACAGGGTAGATGGTGGCCTGCCACTAGTGGTGTCCCCCAGGGTTCATTGCTGGGCCCTGTACTGTTTGCCTTGTTCATTAGTGACTTGAATGAGACAAGCAAAGCTGACAGCACAAAGCTGGGAGGAGTGGCTGGTACCCTGGAGGGCTGTGCAGCCAGAAGGACATCAACAGGTTGGAGTGATGGGCAGAGAAGAACTGTCTGAAATTCACCTTGAAGATGAGTGATGAAGCTTAAGACCAGGACACCACATTTTATGCAGTGGAGTTATCAGGCAAGAGCCAGTTTTATTTTCTCTCTTTTGGAAGCAAAATCATATTGAAAATTCCTCTTTGATAAGCAGCTGGCAAACCAAAAGAGTATTTTTTTTGTTTCTACATGATTTTTTAAAACCATTATTACAGTGGGAGGAATTACAAAATCTCTACTGTGACCTAAGACCTTTTTTCAAAGGCATTACAATTTTCATACAAAATTACCTCAAGATTAAGACAGTTCTATTATGAATCACCTTTGAGTTACAGAGTCTCATGGTTGATGGCAGATATACACTTCCTCATTCTAAAGAGCTAATGGTAAATTTTTGTCCTTCAATTACTGTCTGTCTAATTCATATTTCACTTTATTCTGTCATAGACAGCCTTTCCTTTCTACAGGGTGAAAAATACAGATTCAGATTTCTGGTCCCTCAAAAGGAGAGGACAAATGGGATTCAGCTTTTGAGGAAAACATGCAAAGTGCAAAATATTGGAATAAATTTTTGAACCCTCCACTAATTCAGAAGCTTTGTGAAGGAGAAGAATCTTTATGAGAAAATGTTTTTGAGGTAATGAGAGACACAAGAAGAAACATAGTTCCTTGCTTTCCCCGCTTCTTTCTTTCTGATTACTCAGGCTGTGAAATCAGTTGACAGTTAGGAGCCAATTCCTGTCGGTTAAAATAAATTCTGCTTCTGCCTTTTCTACACTCCAAAGTTAAGGACACTATTTTTTCACTATCCTATCTGTAGCCTGCATCTACTGATCTCAGTGGGGAGAATCAGTACTAGATGCAAGCCATTTGCATTTCTTTGCAATCTTCTAGCAGTAAATATTAAATCCTTGACAATTTCAAATTTAAAGATTTAAGAGATAAAAGTTCAACTAAGCTAAATCAGAGGCTTTGTTCCCAAGAAAGTAGTGACACAGGAAAAGACATAGGGTTAGACCTGAAAAGCAATGTGACATAAGACTGCCAGAACACTCCTATGGGGAAAATAAAACCAAACAGCAAAAATGCTCCATCCCTGGAAATTTAAGAAAGAGTAACAAGTAGGATTAAAGAGGGATTTACTCTGTACACAGTGTAGTGAGACCCAATACTAGAATATTGAGTCTAGCCAAAGTGTCTACATTTTAAGGAGAGCACTGAAAAAATAATTGAAGTGCTAGAGAAAAATGTTATACCATAAGCCTTAAGAGGTTTTCCTAAAAGAGTGACTTGATTGCAGCATGTAAGTGCCTTCCTGAGAAGAAAATGCCTGGTAGCGAGCAGCTCTTTATTCTGGTGGAGGAAAACATATTGAGTCAGAAAGTATAAAGTTGGGAGAAAAAAAATCAGATTACATATAAACAAAAGATCTGAGCAGTAGGAAAACTTAACCAAGAATGGTGGTGGATTCTCTGTTCCTTGATGCCTCAAAAGCAAAGCTATATTCCTTCCTGGATGATTCTTAAAAAAATGTGATTTAGTTAAAGAGGAGCTGTTGGGACCAACTCCAGCCCAGCTCAAGGTGAAACCAGAAGTAACAACGTGTATTTGCTTAACTGGAAACTAAACACCCTAGGAAAACCAGAACAAGCAGGCCTTGGTCAAAGGTTTTTTTTTGGCAAAAATAGTTGTCATGTGTTTTATCTCAAAAATCCCTGCTTTTTTTTCTTAACTAGTAACAAAAAAGAATAGATCCCTAAAGGGGATTTAGAAGTGTTTTCCAGTTCCCATATTCAAAGCTTTCTGTTTGTACCAAACATGATAAAACATGACAGGTTTGAATTTGTTGATATCAAATTCTGCCCAGCTGTATCCACTACAGTTAAGCAAACTCATTTGAATGACTTCTCCAGCATTGTTTGTAACTTGTGTTTGGGTAAATCACTGGCATCCAGTGCCTGATAATTCTAAACAACATGCCCTCTATGGAGTGATGAGCATAGATCTGGTTGTTCCAAAAACTTTCATTGCACTTTCTGTCCTCTATACTTCAGATTCTCATGCTCCAGTGGATCATCAAACCATTTTCTTAAGAGATTTGCAATAATTTTCTTTTTTTAAAGTGGTTAATCACTAACATTTAACATCTCTAACAAATGGTAGTAATTTCCTTCTAGCTTCAGCGTGTATCACAAAGAAAAAATAGAGATAAGTACATTTAAAGCTAAAGAAAACAAACAAACTGAATAAAGAAGATACTCTAAAATGTTCTCATTTATCACATTCTAAAGAAAAGTGAGTTGTCTGCCAGGGGAGTGTGGTCTTTTACCCTGAAGAATATTCAGCTATTCCTGTTGCAATTTATATGTTCCTTGGTCTGATTACTGAGACAAGAAGACAAAATGCATGCATTTATCTTTGAACCATACTACTGCTGTACTTTTCATGGAAAACACTGAGGTTTTGTAACTTGATCATCAGCTTGCCTCTATTGGTACAAAATGCTCTTTCTGTGGCAGCACTTTGCCTGTTTTCTCTGACCTCAGATAGGACTGGAAGTTCAACCACTGAACCCACCCTCAAGATGTGCCTGTGCTGTTCTAGTGCTCCTGACAAAGCAGGCCAGCTGGCCAATTAATGAAGGATGAGCCACTTGGTGATGTGCACCTGGAAATCATTAGATGCCTGGAGGTTACACGTTCATCAGTCCTCCCTTGGAATTTGGAGGTTATCTGTTGAATATTTGTTTCCCTGGATTTCTGCTGGTAAAGTTCAAAGAAAGTGATCTGAGAAGCTGAAAAATAATTCTTTGCTTCTGGCCAGGTGCAATTAGTTGTATTTATTGGTAATAGGAATGCAGATTAGAAGCTGACAGGGAATGAAAGTGAATAACCCAAAATGAATAGAGCAGCCTGGATCATTGTGTGTGGTTGAATTTATTCTGCAAAATAACTTCTGTAGAAATTAAATAAATAATAATAAAATTGAATTAATTAATTGATTAACTAAAGTATTTTCTACTCTTTTCTCTTATGCACAGCAATTATGTTTTTCCACAGTGTAAGGTCAGATATGTTATCTCATCACAATTTGTGGCTGGAAAATTAAGACACTGACACACAGATAATCCAGTAAAACTCTTCCGTTGGTCAGAAAATACTTAGTCTATAAAATGAACATTCCTATAAGAATTTTATCTGATTTGGTGAAAGTTGTAATGAGAAGTTTTTCAGGTCTAAAATTATATTTGTTACTAACAATAAGGATAAGAAGAAGCAACTTTGGAATAATATGGAAGTCTGGGTATACAGGAAGAATTATCATCTTACATGTAGTACAAGCATAATTTTAATTTTTTTTTTTTTTGAGAGCAGGTATTTTTTTTATCTATTAATAATGTTTTCCTACTTGACTTAAGTAATAGGAATCTGTCTTGGAGTCAAAGATTTCTGATCTGCATTCCACAGAGCAAGAAATTAGGCAGAAAGTTTTAAAGACATTAGTGAATAGTCAGTCATGGAGGTCAACATGGATCGTTCCCTTCTGCTCTGCTATAGTCCAGCACAGTTCAGTGTACTGAAACATTTCGTTGGATTAACTAATCTGTGTTGGATCTTAAATATAGGATTAAGTGCAGCTGAACAAGCTCCTGAAAGACAGATGAGCTGTGGTAAATCTTGCCTTTAACCTATGTCAGATCTGAGATCGTTTAGCTTTTTCCACCATGAAATTACTGGTAACACAATACAAACATATGCTTCTATGGAGAAAAGCTTATTTTAGAGGCAGATTATGGTAACTTTTTACTTTCTTTCTTTTTCTGTTAATACGGATGGTTTACACAACGTTTTTTGCCCTTTTTTTCAGAACTGTCTGCAGAGGTCTCCTGTTAGTTTCTGCTACCATCTGTTCTTCTCTTTCAACAACCCAAAACATCAAATAGACTTTTTTTTCATAAGCCATTGCCAATTTCACTGAAAGGTGTACGTAAAAAATAACAGAACAGAGTAACTGAGACATTTCCAAGAGGAAAAGTTGCAAAATTATGGAGAAGCTGTTATGTTTGTTGACAACTTTAAATTAAAGCTCAGATATGCCTTTCCAGGTAGATAGTGGTCACTGCTATTCCCCTCCTTCAGCTGATGCTCTGGGTGTTACTTGACTGGAATCAACAAAACACATTCTTTGTGTGCAGAAGACAGAAAGATGGGAAGTAATTGAATATATATAAGATCAGATTCTTTTGGGTGACACCAGTTCAATATTCCCCAAGAAAAATGATATATCCTTCTGTATTTTTAATAACCCAAGAGAAGAAAGGCATAGATCATGAAATCCAAAGGCATTACTACCAGACACAACCAGAGTATCTGGTTTTCTAGCTACTGTTTACTTTTGCCCTCCTGGAACAACGAAGGAATGAGACAGACATGTGACATCCAGACAAATACAAATTGCAGCCACAACAATTTGGCTTCATTCATTTTATTTAAAAGTCTGTCTTTATTGTCTGCACTAATAATGTTAATTATTATTTAGTAAAAAAAGGTTCACTTCCTGGAAGGAGCAAATAAGAGAGGCTATACCCAAGGGGGATATTTAAAATCAATACATTCAAAGAGGGAAACTACATGGGAGGGGGTCACTGGGGAGGTCTTAATTTGGGATGCTGTCTGTGTCAAACTGAATTATGTACATGCCATATGGTGAGGAAGATGAAGGTTTATGATTTGACTAGGAAATAAGTCTATAAGAAAAAAAATTCTGCTATTCAATAAAGGGCCAGAGAATTTGAAATTAAAAGAAAAATTAAATATTAAAATCTAGCTGCGTAGGTAATAAGGAGATAAAGAAGTAAAAGGCTGATGATATTGACATCACTCAGAAAATGAGAATAAAAGATGTGACAGCTTTTCTGGACTTCTAAGAACAGAGATGTTGGAGTGGGGGTGGTCAAAAAGATACAATTTCTCAATTTTTGTGGCATTAGAGATACTAAAAATGCCAACTCCAAACCCATTCCTGTAAGAATTTTACCACCTATGCTTCTTGTTTTTGCAGTGATTTGTATAAGAAAAGAATGAAAAAAGGCTAAGTGAACTTGCTTGTGTGAAGATCAAGGCCAGTTAAAATTCTCTGTGCTGGTCAGAAAGTGGTCTTTAATGGTAAGATTTACTGGGGTTGTGAAGGAATTTCCCCAAAGGAAGCTGCTGCAGCAGACCCACTGATGCCCCATTTAAARCAGGGCTTTCAGATGTGCTAGGGAGTCTCACATAGAGAGCAATCCTTCTGGGGCCAGGGCAGCCATGGTGTGCTGGCAGCCCTACTGCACCTTCCTGTTTGTAGTGTCTGCTACTCTGCTACAGCTCTTTGTGTAGCCCAGTTGGTTTGGGAAAAAGTTTTCAGTAAATTTTCTTTTGTCCTAACTAGCTTGGCCACTTTTTGTGATGTTCCATTTAATTTCCTAAAAGCAGTGTCATTTTGAGACTTGTAATTCATGGATTTCTTTAGTATCCTCACATTCCATTGTTAATACATCCAGAGAATATATAGGCTTCCAGCACAGCTGGAAAAGAATAGTCCAGTACTATTCAGTGTCTGTTAGCATTCCTTTGACATTGTGAGAAATTATATAAAGAGTCCTAGGATTCTTATTTCTGTTGCAAACAGCCTACAAGATAGTTTAGACTGGGATTGGGGAAGTTGTGATTGGTGGTGCCATGCTATGCCAAAAGAGTGGGAAACACCATTCACTGGTACCTGCACTTGGTCCAAAAGTTGAAAAGGAAGAGACTGGATCATTGTGTACAAACCATTTGTGTTACAGGCCTCACATAGCTGCTTGTGCTTCACCTTATGCTTGGAAGAAAGAAATGAAACCCCAAAAAGCTGAATGCTGTTACAGGAGACAGATTTCCTCTCTTCTTACATCCTAATTGGGATCTTGCTAGTAAACTGCTTTCTTATTAGACTCAGTGCAAAACCAAAAATGTCAGCAGGGCTTTCGTACAAGGAATGTACCCATGCACAACAATGGAGGAAGCAAAAAATATGCTGTGTCACAGGGATGAGCACATTAGAAAATACTGAGATGGAGAGTGTGTTAAATGCAGCCTCAGAGTCACAAATTCATGGTGGGTTAGCTCGCTCACACTGCTTCCTGCCATTCAGGAATATTCAGGCCCCTGGATGTCTGAGCAAAGACTGCTCCTAAGATAGTCAGTGGTGTTGGGGTGTGAACCAGCCCAGCCAAGCCCAGCAGGAAGGAGTCAAGCCAAGCTGAAAACTGCTGACCACAGCCAAGCCCAGCGGTCTGGAAAGTGTGAGATGCAACATGGATATCTGGCTTTTGGGGGGTTTGTCCATCACGGTTTTTTGATGTCTTAGGCCTGGGGATAGGGAATGCCAGCTGTGGAGAGCACCTACTGTCTTGTCTTTGTCTCAGGAAACCATGTGGCACTAGCTGTGGGAGCATCCACTGTTCTGTCTCGGGAATAACTGCGGCCCATTGCTGAGCTGCAGGAACGTTGTCATCTTGTTTTTGTCTCGGTGGCCAGGCAGAGCTAAGTCAAGGTGGTGAATCTTTTGTGTGTAAAACACCTTCTCTTTTGTATACTTTTGTTATCAATATTTTTGCTCTTACTGTGCGTTTCTTATTCCCCATTACTGGTTGATTTCAGTAAATTTCAGTAAGTTATCTCAATCCATAGTCTGCCTTTGTCCCTCTATCCAGAGTGGGGTTAAGGGGAATGTCTTATTTGGGGTTTACTTCCCCGCTGGTTTTAAACCATCATAAGATCACAAGCTGAAGTGCATGGAGCGTGTCAAGGAAGTTCTTGTGTGTTTTAATGATGGTAAGGTTCATTGTGTTGGCATTTTCTCCTCAGTTTGTGTTAGCAGTTTGAAGATAAATTTTAGTACATTTTATTGGTAGGGTGTTGAGTCTTGGCTGCAAGAATGAGGGTCACTATAGCCAGAAGCTGTGAAAGTCAATTTTGACTTAACATCAACCCTTCTGCTTTAGCTCTGGGATTCTGCTATTCCAGACTCACATTTCTAGCAGATTGACTGGAGGGTTGTGAAGCAATTACAAGAACACTTAAATATTTGGCCAAAGCTGCCAAACTCTCATTATTTTCTATCACAACCAGAAACCCCAAGTGGGATGCCATGGACTTGCAGGCAGGGGCCATGTCTCACCTTCATCTCCATGCCCAGTATCTGCAGTCCTGTACTTCTATACAAGGCAAAAGCTCTTTAAATACAACGTTGATTTTCTTTCTTTTATTGCTGGAATTACTAGTAACACTTAGTGACAGTAACAGCATTTTCAAGCTTGTGGAGAGGCTAGCATTCAATGTTTCTGTGGGTTTTGTCTCTTTGCAATTCACAGTGATTGTCCAGGGGTGTCTTCAAGAATAATATCTGGACAATTACATGAGAGAAAGTGGCAGATATGATAATTAATTGGCAAGTGTTTATATGTCTATCCTACATGGCACGTGCCCTCCATGGCTAACAGCTGGTTGAGATCCTTCCTGGACATGGGGACATCTGCAGCACAGGCAACTTTGTTTAAAGTTTGCTGCTACAAAAGATTTTGGGTAGACACAACGTACAAGAGGGGTAAAGGGGAAACTGAGCAAACACAAGCTCTTCAGTGAGCAGTGTTTTTCTCTTGTGAGACAAGAACATGTTTGTGTTTAGAAAATTAATAATCAGCTGGAAGAGACTTTTATGGCAACATTTGCCACATTTGTGAGGCATTCATGACTGAATAATTCCGCTGCCGACGTATGAAACAATGCCTTCCCCTCTCCACCACCATGCCCCACATGTATCTGTCTCCCACAGACTTAACTAGGACTTTCACCATGAAGCAAACTCTAATGTTTTTGTGAGTCAAGGGGATAATGAGAATGGACTAATGCATTAATGTATTCCAGACATGATAATTTCGTGCTGCTATATAAAAGGCACAGCATCTATTTCTGACAGTGTGGTGTTATCCCCAATGACTGAGATACTTCCATCAGATGATGTGGGTGCATTACAGTGACAGTTTCCTTGTGTCTTATAGCTATTTTATTTCCTTGGGAAAGTAGTGTTCATTCTCAAAGTACTGTATTTGCTTCCATAATGCTATTGGTTCCCCGGTAACAGAGTTTGACTTTAAAACCTGCATATATTGTGCTGCTCTCTTGTCAGGCTTGATAATGGCCCAAGGGTATGGTTGTTATTTGTGCACAATGACTGTAAAAGAAAACAAAAAAGAAATACTGGGTAAAAATCCTGGATTAAGAAGATGTACTGGCCTTATTCACTTAGAAGTCCCAAGTGCTAAAACCTGGGTCATGCACATTCATCTGCTAATTTGCTGCATGTATCTCTGAGTGCCTTACTTCTGCTTTGAACTGTGCAAACCTTCCTCACTGAGTCATTCCATTTTGGCACCTCAGTTGTCTTCAAAAAGACTCTGCAAGCAGACTTAAAACATAAAGTAAATATTTATTTGATAACACACCTGAGAGAGGATTCAGAGAACTACAAGGCAAAATTCTGGCAAGCTCACAACCTGATGAAATATCCCAAGAGTTTCCCTGACAAAGCAGGCATGGGTCGGGAGGGGAAAGGTTGATCTCTGCTTCTCCCTCAAGCCCATCTTCTGTGATGATGAGATGCCATTTTGCTGATTTTTCCTTTAGAATTCTATGCCTTGGCACTTTGGTGACTTTTTTTCTTGAATCTCTGATCTGCCTGCAGACCCCAGCCCAACAATCCTAACTTCATAAGTTTTCCCTTTCTTATCTTTATGATTTCTGTTCTGAAGACTTTCTCACAGTTCTTTTCCAGAGATGATTTCCTGAGAATTCCATGCCAAGATGACATAACTGTGTCAGATCATAGTTGGATAAAATCATTGGAGAACAAAGCTTCTTACCATAGGCTGAAAGTTTGTATATGTTTGAGATAAGATGGGACAAGTTCTTGCAAGAGGAGTCCATTGAGGATCATCATATTCACAGAAATATATTTGGGTTCAGGGGTGTCTCAGTCTCACGTTAAAAAAAACTTACAAGAGGCACTGAAGAAATCACATTTGCTTCATTCTTATACTCCTCCCTAGGTATTAGCAGAGAGTGACCTTTCCTCTGATGTAGCATGACTATTCTTATATATTTGTGTACAGTTATGATTATTCTGGGATGGAATAGGGACTGGTTTTGAATGTCTGTTGCTGAAAAAGCACTCATTTGCTGATGATCAACATGAGAGTGCTGTGGTGTAAGGGGACAACAGTTATGGCCTCTCTTTCCTTCTGTTTTCACTCCATTGCCCATGAGGTCGCCAATTCAGGTTTCCTCATTTTTCTACTTTATGTTCATGGATATTTGAGATGTGAGACGGTTATCCTTAATACGTGATTTCTCTAAACTCACCAAGAACACAGACTGGGGCCATCTCCTTTCCTCTGCCCAGTTTGGCACTTTCATTCTCCCAGATGAACATGGAAGGGAAAATCCACATTTTAAGGGATAATGTGGGAGACTATTTTGTGGAAAGCTGTTATCCTGTTATCAGTGTAGTATAACCTTTGTATAGAATGAAACCATTCCTTTGAAAGCACATATGATCCTGATCTTGATTTTGTAATCCATAAAAATGTGGTCTAGCATTTCCCTACCTCCCTTCCTTCCATTAGTAAGCCCTCCATTTTCTGTCACGAGTGTTCCCTGTGCACAAATACAATTCATTGTAGAGAATCCTTGAGATCCTACTGTAAACCTTTAAAAATGACAAAATATGCCACAAACAGAACTGTGAACTCTGTTGCTTATAATGTCCTGCTTTTTAGTTACCTGCAGCCTGGTTACAATTCAGTAGGAAGATAAAAAATGACTCCAAAAAGTACTGAGAAATTTTGGGTTCTGTGAACTTGACTGTAAAATTTTCACATTTCCAGTTTCAGTAAAAGTGTTAATACTTCTCTGTTTTCTCAGATTCACAGTACTAGTGACAATTCTAGTGACAGTTATTGCCAGTAGAGTAGGTTTTCCAGGGTCTACACAATGGGAACAAAAGAAGGAAATGCAGAAATAGGAGGTAGGGTGTGACTCTGTAAGTAAGGAGACCACAGGTAAGTGTGAAAAGGTAGGTTAGCAGCATTTAAAATGTTTTCCACTGTTTTCACTTAGATGACAATTTGGCAATCCTACTATTTAGTTAAACTTCAGTGAAGACACAAGTTACACCCAGGCTAGTAGCTCTGTCACACATCTATTGATCCTACATTGCTCTCCATGTGTCTTATGGTGGGTTTTAGCTGCATAGGAAATCTGTCAGCAAGGGTGGCTCTCCCCAATATCCTGCTTTCTCTGTTGCCTCTGAGAGAATCTGAATTCTCATGAGCTGTGTCAGCTGGGGCATAAAATTCAGAGGAAAATGGAAATCTTTGTCTGCAAAGACTTTTGTGATGCTGTTAGTAGTTCCTTGTGACAGAGGAAAATGACTCGTGAGTATAGAGGAGTTTATATTGTCTTGAAGTTATAGGCCCAGGTCTGGAACTCTGAAAAGCCATGAGAGAGAATCATCTCTCCTGGTGAGGAGGACACAGTTTTGGTTCTCACCACAAAAAACACCTGGCTGCCAATGGAAACAGTAGCTGTTGTTAGAGATCTTGTGCGTGTTGCAGATGGGCTCTGGTGTTCTAGTACATATAATGGGGCGGTGTCTGTTTTTCTCTCAGTAGGCTATATTCCAGGGTGGCGTTGCTTAACATCCCCAAAAAAAAAAGTGAGGATATGTACTTCAGTCAGTCTGAGCTGCTCAGATTCTGTGGTGGAGGCCATCTGAAATAGATTAGTCAGTGCCATTGGTGGCTAACATAGTGACATGCATCAGGAGCACAGTATTCCTGCATAAGCAGAGAAAAGTCTTACAGCCCAGTGTCGCTGTATGGGGAAACACCCCAGGGAAAGATGGGCTGCTGAAATGAAGCTGAAGGTCTKGCGCTTCCCAGTGCCTTGTAGCAAAGGAACTGTATGTGGTGTCCCATGGTTTGACTAGCTCACTTGGGGGAAAAAATATAGAACAGAATAGAATAGAACAGAAGAGGATGTTTCAGTTGTGAGGGATCCTCTGTTAGGCTTTTTCTACCACATCATTACTGTTGGCAACTGACACAACTTATGTGTGAGCCAAAGTGTGATGTTACTACTCCATGTAGGGGACCACCTACTAATTCTAGCTAATCTAAAAATCTAACAAAGCAGGCTTTGTTGTAAAATCTCTGACACTTTTTAAAAACAACTGTTGCTAGAACACCTGGAAACCAACTTTCTTCCAAGTACTTATGCTCATCTTTCTCAGATGGAAACAAGAAGGTTTGAAAACCACATCTGAACTTTGCATTTGTAAGTTACTGGGAAGTTTGAAGTCACCTGTCTTGGATGGAGCTCATTAGCACTTTTATGTTACTTGTTCAAGTATGTTAGTACTTCATGGTGCATGAGCCCAAAGAGAGTTAAGCTCTCTTTCCTAGTGTTGTTTCTGCCATGCTTTTTTGCCTCTTCACCAGACTGGATGTTGTGCAGTTAAAAGGCATACGCAAAGCAGATGTGTTAAGAAAGATGACCACATTTTCCGTACTTAGAGCCACATACTTGGTGTTTAAAATAGGAAAGGCAGTGGCCTTAGTTGAGAAATGAAAGGCTGGATGCAGGGTTTGAAGACGTCTGTATCTTAAATTCATACACTGAGCCCTTAACTGTTGTTGACACAGGCCTCTTCATTTCCAGCATGGACTTGTTGAGCTCGGTGTAATGTGGGACTTTGAAGGATGAGGCAGTTTGCAGATGCATGTTGTATATGACATCTGAGGTCAGTGTGTGTAATAGTCTCCACTGGTATGTTTGGCCCAGGATATGCTTTCCTGCTTCCCACTGCTGTGTTGATCTTACATTTTATGGTCTGATGTGCCTGTCCTGGATTTCCACCTTCCATTATGGGACTTTTTCTCTCCCTGTATAGTATTTCAAACTTTTTTCAGTTCAGCAAACAGTTTGTTCCCCCCTCTGTCCTTCAAATAAAGTTTTCTTTGGCAATCTCTGTTAGATAAATTCAATAACTGTTTAACTCAGAGGGATCCCTGAGGAGAAAGCCAAGAGTCAAATGCTACAATTATTCACATTTTGGTGAGAGGAATCAGACTTCTCAGGAATCATTTCAAACAAAGCGCTAACAGTTTATTCCTCCTGGATGGAAGCAGGAAGTATGCTGGAGGGAACCTGACAGCCTCCTGAGCACCATCAGGAAGCATAAAATGGATGGGCAAGCAGTGGAAGAGAGAGAGGCATTAACAAAGAAAAATGTCTCATTTCCTCCCTGAATCTAATTGGAAAAATATGTTACTGGTTGTGGCAGTGCTAATTTCTCAAGGTGGCGGTATCTGCAGCTGCAGTCTGTCCTGGCATGAGGCTGGCCACCTCTACCTGAAATTCTGTGATTAGTGCAACCTAGAGTTGTTTGTTTACAGCATAAATGGACACACACATATGTATGCACATATAAACACACCAACATACACATATGTAAGGGATTTTTTTCCACTGAGGATTTATGCTTAATTTCTACTAATTATTGACTATACATACATTTACAGAATAAAACATAGCAGAAGACAATTATTTTAATTTCTTTTATTAAACTCTGCTTTAATTCACTGCCTGTTCTCTGTTCTTATCCCCACTTGAGAGTAGCTTACTCCATGAAAATGTAGGGAGAGGTGGAGGGAGAACAGAAGTGGTTAATCATACTGGTCACGTTTTAGAGTAAAAATAGAATTGCTTATGAATACTGATGAAAGTTGTGGGTGAAAAATGGAAAGAGAAATATTTCCTTTAACACATGAAGGCATGCTGACATCACCCACTCACTGTAACCTTAATGCAATGTTGATAAACCCATTTACGTTTCCCTTATGAGCAAGGCCACCCCAAATTCAAATGTTGCTTACCTGGGCTAAAACAGTTCCACTGCTTGGTTGGCATCCTTTAATAGCCACTGTGCCAACAAATCTGTGTTGTACAATTCCTCTGTCACAGTCTTTGGCCCTGAGTTATCACCTTTCCCAGGCCAGTCAAGAGGCGCAGGGCAAGAGTCAGCTTGTGATTGCTGGAGAATTTTCTGCTCATGGGTGTTTCAGCCCCTTTGTGCTACCTCAGCATTGCAGCTGTCTTGCACAGGATGGGGAATCAGAGGGACAGCTGAAGAGATGCAGGACACACACATTCTTCGCCATGTGGTATGCGCAGAAAACACTGCTCAAATTCTTAGAACTAATTTCTGATAAAAACTTAATTCAAAATTATTTAGTTTCACATCTCTTCAATTATATTTTCTGTGCAGCTGATGATAAAAGCAAAATGTACAGCCCAAAAGCAATACAGAGGTTCTGATTAAAGGGGTTGGCACCTTCCTTTCAGCAACCAGATTCAAAATATGCAGCCACTCTGGATGTACTGAGTTATATTCTGTCATAATTTTCTTGGCTCTTCACCCTCCTGAGATGATAGACAAATGAATCTCTCTGTAGTTTGCTGTGTACACCTGTTTTAGGCAAAATATTTTAACAAGGCTATAGAGTGAACTGTTAAATGAAAGCATGAATAATGGGCTATGACATATACCTAGGAATGTTAATATGTGGAGAGAATCTAAGATTACAGGTCTGGAGGTTTAATCTGTGGAGGTTTTACAGAGGCAGCAGTGTACTGAAAATTCACTAAGCACCTACCTGTATTCATAGCTTGGTTTTGCTTTTATTAAAGAAGGGAAAGAGATTTCAAGAAGAGACCAAAAAGCAAGTCTTTGTTGCAAACTTCCCAAAAGCACTGAGAAGCCAGCACCCTTTTAACACCTTTGTCCATAGCCCCTTTCAAAATTGAATATAAGTGCAAATTAGAGAAAACCTTGCAATAATGAATCACTTCCCACTTTCCTCACCTTCTGCTGGTAAATGTGAGTACATGATACTCAACTGAGAGAATGCAAATATACAAAAAGAAAATGAGTTCTTCAGGTATCCATAGACAATCCTTATGGTATAATATTGTTTAAAATCAATATGGAAGAAAACCCAGAAAGAAAGTGTGGATAGCTCAGCAGCTCGGGAATTAGCAAACTGAAACAACATTTCACTTCTATACCCCAGTGGCTATTTCACACCTTCTAGAACAGACTGGAAATGGAGGTAGAGCTCTCCTAGAGGCCAGTGATAAGGATATTATCTTGGAAGAGTGTAGAAATTGTGTTCAAAACGTTACTTGAAACCGGCAAACCATTGCCAGCTATGGCTTCCACTGTGCTCATTTTAAGGGCAAACTTCAAGGCTCTAAATCAGATGAACTGTCTTAGTGGTTGCAGTCTCCTCCTATCTGATATCTCTTTCCCCTTCTTTCTCTGAATGGATGATGTCCATTCTGTTCTCAGATTTGCACATCATTTACAAAATTGTGTATTTTATATTTGCTCAGACATGAAGACATTGATTCAGTGTCTTGCATTCCCTAGGATTCACTGACCATGTCTTTGCTTCTGCAGATGGCAACAATGAGGTCACTGTGCTGTGACCCTGCAAACAGCCAGTTCGGGTGTGATGTGGGAAAGCTCTCATGGATGTTTGGAAGAGCTTGACCTCTACACATCCTTGGGCAAGCTGTGCAGTTACTCTCTGTAGGCTGCAGAATTTCTCCTTGCTCACCACAGCAGTTGTCTGGATGGTAAATGCAGTGATTAAGTTGGACAGATGGGTGGAGAGACATCTTTGAGAGCCTCAGAGATATTTGCCTTCACAATTTCTGTTTCTTTCTGGTACATGGTGAATCACCCACCTGAACCATGCTCTCTCACAGACACATCGCCTCTGCTCTGTGCTCATCTGTGCTAATCTTCTTGTTTAATGCCTTGACTATGTTAGCCTGAAAACACTCTTTGTATGTGAGAGAATATATTAAAAAAGAAAAAAGGAAAGAAAGAAACTTTAGGCCAGGTAAGAAGGGAGGTGGTACATAGGTACTATTGTTGATTTTTTTAAAATAAATATTTTATAAAAATTTTTCAAAGTTACTTAGTTATGCATTTCAGTGTTAATTCTATCAGAGATTTCCTACAAGCCCAGGTTTCCAGGGCAGCCTCCACTCTGGGCGATTCTGTCTGGGTATCCTGTGTGACACCTGACAGTGTCCCTGCCTGCTTCAGGCAGCATACTGTTACGATCCAATTCAATCACATGCACAGAATAATTCTGTTTCTGTTTATGGGCAACATTTAGAGTGTGGGAGGTATGGGGAATGGCCATTATTCAAGCATATACAACATTTGTTGTTAATTTAATTTTCTCTCAACTGTTACACAGCAGAACAGTGGAAAATATGAGGTCCTTCCCTGGGAATGGCTGTTGTTCTGATGTAAATTAAACATAACATATAAAGTTAAACAATAAAAATAAAATTATATCTCTTTTAGCTCTAATCTCAGTTATTCCTTATTTTCAAAAAAGAAGGGAGTGATTGTGATGATGAAGAAGGTTGTTTTATTTTTGCTAACTAACTTAGGGTTTTTTTTTCTCAGATTACTCATAATTTTTTTGCTTTTCTTTCCTTACCCAATTAAAATCCAGCACATCTAGAAGATGCTTCTGTCTTGCACAAAACTGAATTCAAATGTAGCTGGTGAGACATCAATGCATCACTTAGCTGGCTGTGAAAAGTAGCAGGGGCTCTGAGATCCTGTCAGTGTTTAAGAGGGCAAAGTGCTTAAAGAAAAATCAGTCAAATTCTCAGGTTCATTATGACCCATAAACTGCCTGGCAGAACTTAAATGCCTGGTGGAAGTGTGCTTGTGTGTGAGTGTGTGATGGGAGTCAGAAATCCTGTGAAAGGTAGGGGGGTGTGGCTGGGAACTGAACGAGGAAGACCTGCACAGCTCTGAAATCTGGTCCCAGTTCACTGCTCCTGGTCAGTCACATGTATGTTACAACAGCATGGTTATGCACAGCCTGTGTATAGAGTTTTTTCATGAGGGAACATTAATTTTGCGTATTCTCTTGTTCTCTGTCCAGAGTTCCCTAGAGCAGAGAGAGGGATGGGAGATCCCATCTCCACTGCTGCCAGGGCAGCTCAGCAGTCAGCAAATGAAATACTTTCCCTGGCACCTCTGTAATTGTCTCTGTCTTGAGTCCCGGCCAGCATGACTCGTCTTCATTTCAGTAAGGGGACAGGCTGGAACTGGGAATGGCAGAATTAATTTATCACGCTTTAATAGAGAGACACTTCAGGAAGGGAGGGACTAATGAGATACTTTACAAAGAAATTAGTAGGTTTCTATTACAGGGTTGTCTTCCATGAGACAGCTGCAGTGATGACAGATGGCATCAGGCATGGCATTCTGATCCCTCTCTGCCTCTTTCTTTCTCCCTCTGGGGGTTCCCCTCCTGTGCACCATCTCCCCTGATTATTTCCCCATTTCCAGCTCACATGTAGCTTCCTGAGCTCAGGGTATAAAGTAACTGGGGTGTGTTGCACATCTTAAGCAATGAAGAGTTCATAGGTGAGGCTGGTGAGATGCCTCCCAGCCCTGAGGGCACAGAGAGAAGAGCTCCTTTTTCCTTGTTTCTGCCTTGATTTTGAAGAAGCAGGCCCAGGAATCCCAGCAGTTCTGCTGATTCAACACTCACTCAGGATCCATTTGCAACCATTCAAAGGTCTTTACTGAAGATTTGGTTCAGCAAGGCACTTAGAAAGGTAAGATATGTTTTCCCCCTCCATTCACCGGAAGCTCTGCTTATCTTAAGTAGGTGATTAAGGCTTGTTGCCTTTTAAAAGTGCAAGTGGGTGCTCCTGTTCAGCGTTGATTCAGGTTTCTTATAGGTGTGTGATAGTCTAAATATACCTCATAGAAAGGGGTTTTGTGGTTTTGCTTGCACATTTTTGTCTCCAAACATTTTCTGAACTTTGCTTCAAATGAAAAATCGTAAATGGAAAAAAAGAGTTCTTTGTAACTATTGAAAACAGTTCAAACCTCACGTGTTTCAGACATGGCCCTCAAGTCTGATGCAGAAATCCCTGAAAGACAGTCAAACACATCCTCAGTTGTGCTGCAGCTTGCTTACCTAAACAAATGCCAAGTTTTCTATTTAGTTTCAACATTTATCTCCCATGTGCTCAGTTTATATCATAGTGCATTGCAGGGTCACCGTTTATATTCTCTTTCCTACCTATCAGGCATCCTGCAGAGCTCTGCAGTGGTTAAGGTAAACAGATTTTTGTGTCTATAGACAGAGTAAACAACGGGTGACAAAATGACCTAATCATCTCTGAAGTCATTAGCTTCAACTCTGCATTAATCACATATTGCTGGGATAATAATCCCTAATTATGTGCTGCTCCTGGTGTTAGCAGTATTTCCATCTAAATGCTGATATTCCCTGACCTTCTGCTTCCAAGGAAAGCGAGATAACTCCTTCTTTTCGCAGTCAAAGGAGGAGGACAGCTTGCCTTTGTAAGCCCTTTGGGGCCATTTTCACCCCACCGAAAGGTCTCAGGTGCCCCTGGGAATGGCAGGTATTTTGACAAGGCAGGACAATTCTCCGGGCAGGCTGGACAGAGCACASCTCCTGCAGTGATTTGGCATTGCAGACAGGTCTGTGCTGGTGCGGTGTCAGCTCTGATGATGTTGCAGTAACTCWCTGCCTGTCTTTCTGTACAAGCCAGAGGCTGGGCGGTCAGCATGGAGGGGTTCATTGAGGTGGAGTAGAGGAAATGCCAAACATCTTTTGCCTCAAGTCGTGAAGTAGCTGGGACTCAGTTTGAGTTTTAAGTGCAATCAGGCATTTCTTAAATATACAACTTGGTGCAGTCCACTGACAGCGTGTTTGGGATTATCAGGTTTTCATTTTTCTAAATTCTCATTTTTTCATCTGTTGTCTCATCCCTGCATTATCCTGGATAGCTATGCATTGATTATTGCTCACAGTTTTTTCCCATTCCCAAAGGGGATGGAATATATATTATTTTTATTATTTTGACATACATATATATGCACATTTTTTAATATGTCCCATGAAAGAGAACATAATTTTCTCTGACTGTCTCACTTTGATTGCTGTGGGTTTTTTTTATTATTATTTATTTATTTATTTTCCAGAAGTACACAAAAATAGGTTAATTCCAAAGAGGTAACTTTTCTCTCTACAGATGCGGTAAGAAATGGGACATTGCGATGATAGAAGGTGCTGTCTTCTTTCGCTTCAAACTTAAATCCTTTTAAAATCAACATAGTTATCAAGGAAAACTTACAACAGAAAATCTCTTTCTGCTGCTACTTTTTGACAAGGTAAGAAGAAGAAATAGAAAGGTATTGCAGTTGCCCCAGTTAGGAGAACTTGTCACTGGGGTGTTGACTGTGGCCATGATATACAGTTACCTGTTTAGTGGGAATAGTGCTGGGAATGTAGGACATGCTGCACGTGTTTCACTGCCAGATTATGTGCTGCTGAGAACTGTGGTTACCATGGGCCTCATTCATCAGTAATGTGGTGATGGTGGGGATAGGAATTTGAATTTTGGGCCCCATTGTTTCTTCAGTGAAGCATCCACAAACTTCTGGGTTTTGCATTTTGACTATGTGTATATGTGAGGTTATGTATATATTTTTATAGAATTTATATTCTTATCTTCTGCATAAGCTGTGCTTCAGAAAATCTGCAGTCCTTTACAAGTTTTGTCCCTTGAAAAAGAAATATTTAGAGACTGTGTAAAAAATCAGTTCAGAAAGAAATAACCTGGGTCAAAAAGGTGAGTTATAGGTGAATGGAAACAAGTTATTATAGGAAAATCTGTAGTTAATTTTGTTTTATTTGCAGTTAGGTTCATCTTGCAATGCTGCTATATAGGAGAATTAAAAATAATTTCAAACAGTTAATTTCTTGAAGACCATAATTTAATTTTTAATTTTATTTTAATAAGCAAATGAGAAAACTCTGGATAGAGGACACTCTTCCATTTTTCTTCATGGACATTTGCTAGCTCTGGACTCAACACACAAATATATACGACTCCTAAGTGGTAACTTGAAACATAAGACTGAGTAGGTTAGTGAAAGAAATACATTGCTTCACTCTGTTATCTTTGAAAAAGTAATTAAATATACCTGATTGTTTACACTTTTTCTGAAAGTGATTCCATCAGTAAATTTACTTTTTCTTTGCAATGATTTTCTTTGTCAGTTTAATTTGTTATAACAATCTTATGAGTTATGAGGAAATAGCACACTTTTGGAAAAAAATTATCACGTTCCTCACCTTCTATTATTACTTCAGTTAGAAAAGGAAGAAGGGGTCTTCAACTTCACCACTTATCTTTAACTCAAAAATCAAATCCATTTGAAATAATGGCTTACTGTAAAAAACATACAGATAAGTAGATTAAATATTACAGGATTCCTGCTTAGCAGTTTGTTCAGATATTTAGATGATTTTTGCAAGGCTTTTTTTTTTCATTTATTTTCAATATTAGATTAGAAAATGTGATTTGTGTTGCATTTCCATTAATGATGTGAAAATAACGTGTCTAATTTTTTAGAAAAAATTCTGATGCTTACTGTCTTCAAATGGACTGAAAGACTCCTAAGACTTGGTTTTTTTTTTGTTTTTTTTTTTTTTTTTTTTTTTTTTTTTTTTTTTAATTGGGATCTAAATAAACAGATTGGAAAAAAATTATCAACTGATATAATTTGGAAAACAGATTCTAATCAATTTTTAAAACTCAAAGTAGAGTTTGGGTCATTTTCTGTATAGACTGGCCTTGCATATCCGATGACTTATTTTATACAGTTTTTATGGAATCTAAAAAACCAGCCATGGGAATCTTCATAATGGGAATCTCTTATCAAATCTCCGATGCTCAGTGTTGCTTTGTGAGCAACACTTCATTTTGACTGTTATGGTATATATACATCTGAGAGATGAGGTTTTGTACACCTAAGCACAGTTGGCATCTCAGGAGGTTTGACATTGAAGTGGAACATGGAAGACATTTACCATGCTATTGAAAGAGTTGTAAAACCCTGTGTTAAACAGAAAAACAAACTTGCTTAATGATGCAAAAACAAAGGCCAAAATAATCTCTAGTTTAAGGAAATTCAATACATTCCACTCAATAAGTGGATTCAAGAAAATTCAGCTTCTGCATGAAAACACTGAGAAGACAATTGGGCTTAAAAACTCATCTTCTCTATCAAGCCCTGTTTGATTTCACTGCTGCACAAGATGTGAAGAGTGGCACAGTTCCTGAAAATGTTTTGAGTGTCTTCAGTGGACTCTTCAAGCACTGCTTKGAGACTAAAGAACTGGTGGAAAAAAAGCTCCCTTCTCTGGTTTAATTTTTAAAAGGTGTGGTTCAGATGAGTTTTTCTGAGAAATAAAAGGTTTAAAAAATTCTAGATGAATTACATGCTTGTAAGTAATATTCATTCTTGGAATGCAGCAATTGTCCCTGAAATTACTTTGATGAATATTGAATTGTATCTATTTTTACTTCATTGTTCAAAGCTTTTACAGCCATGTTCAATATTTGCTCTTCTTGCAGTGGTCTTTTGACATACTGAGATTTTGTGTGTCACACCATGGCACAGGGTAGAACAATATAATTATTACATAGGGTTTCAGTTTGTGTACTGGCATGCTCAGCAGTGAGCACACCCACACTTTCACACCTGCCTGTCACCAATGGGATTTGCCTCACTTCCTTTCTCTGTTGGACCAATCTGTTGTTCAATAACACTGGCTATTTCCATCTTAAAAAAATCAAATTTCAATTTTTTGCATGGTAGGAGGTGAAATTTATTTTAAATTAATAGTTTAACTTGTTTGGCTTCTTCATCCAGCATCTGAGCTTCAAGCATCTTCTATTCTGAGACCAAATTACCACTTCAGTCTGGCTCAGGGGATCAGGTTTGCCAGCTTCCTGCTGCAGAGGTCAACTTGAAAGATCCCTGACTTCCCAGATTTGGTGTCTATCTCTGGATGCTCCTCCCAGAGTTTGTGCCCACATGGTTCTCAGTCTGTTCCTTAGGTCCACAGGGTTGGAACTTTGACTAAGCCTGAGTGGGAGTCTAGGATTATCGGGAAAATTGCAACACTGAATGTTTTGATTTTTTTTCAGGCAATTGCTTATGGATTTTACTTCCCATTCTCTCATTTTGGAAGCTAGAACATTAATTCTGAAATGGATAAWTTTTTTTTACAAGCTGAAAGGTTCCTGAAGAGTGGCACTTCTGACTTGTAATTAACTCCAGTCCTTGCCATATCATATTTATTTAGATACATGTGCTGGGTGATAGCTCGAATCTGTTATTCCTGGGATCATTCTGAGCTGTTTAAGCAAAAACTGATTTCAATATCTGATACTCCATATTCAGTAAAGCTGCTAGGCATGATTACCTAGATGTGAGCCAGGCCCTTGGTTTTGATGGAGTGAACAGCAAAATGCTTTAATGAGTAGGTTGTGCCACTCCTTTTGCCAGTTTCATTACTCAGAAGTTTCCCCAGCAGGTCAAACAGACTCTTATGATTCATTGTTGTTTAACTCATCAGGTTGATAGCATATTTGCTCTTCCAATAACTCAGGAAAGGGTCTGAAATAAACAACTCCCTGATGCCTTTGCCTGTGAAGACTAAATGTACTTTTTCTACAATGTCTTATTTTCTGGAATTATCCTTCTGTTTCTGTGAGTTCCAAATTCTTCTAAAAAGACTGAATAATAAGAACTGAACAATACTGTTGTTTGAGTTTTCCTTTTTGTTTGATTGCTTTTTAATTTCCATTTGCCTTTTATTTCAGTCTTACATATGTAAGTCTACCTCTCAATAAACACAATAGTACATTTGCACTGCTGGCTGCCTCAGAAAGTGCAGGAAAAATAAGTAAAGAAAGTTTTAACTAATAAAAAAAAAACCCAAACAAAAACCAAGATTGTTTCTTTCCGTTTGTTTTTTTACGTAGCAGTGTAAACATCTTTTAATAATGAYGAGCAAACTCTCCAGTCATCTTCAATTCTTACATAGATATATTTATCTAGAAGCTTTGTCAATTTTCATGCAAGAGAAGAATTTTTTTTCCTTCTTGTGCTTGCATACAGTTAGGAAAATTGTCAGGCTAAATGTAATATGAATAATGAGAATAAAGCTAGGAATATATATAGTTGTGAGAACAAAGGCCAGCAAGCAGGGGGGAACCAGCTTTTRCCCTCTACTTTCACCAGGATAAATAAGAAGAATTCAGAATAGGAAGATACAAATACCAGGTATCAAAATCATTAATATTGCAGTTGCCATACAATATATTACTTGTAAATTCCATTTAAAGGGCATGTCACACCATTTAGTACAATCCATTAATCAATAGCTTACAGAGAAAGAAACCATCTGTCTTGGTCTGTTCCTCAAATCTAAATTTCCAAACAAGGAGAGATTTGTTCAAGTTAAGTATTAACTGTTCCAAAGCAAGGGAGCTAGATCATCCAAAAGAGAGAAAAGGTGAATGTTTGCATTCAGAATAGGTTGATTTCAGTATGAAATTAATAATCTGATTTAACTCTTCACTGCTTACCACCATGACTATGCTACGAATCCTGTTAAATTGCAATCTTTTCACCCACAAAATGAAATTGAAATATAACTCAAAGATACTTGCTAAGAGTAAGCGGTGTTAAATGGTTATCTTGAATACAAACTGTGACAGGCATCAGCCTAGAATGATCTGACAGTACAATTGGCTTTCATCAGATTGTAATGACAGTTTTATTAGAGACTGGGATAAATTTCTTGCAATGTACCTAATCAGAGAAAGATGATTTTTCCTGATCTAGTTGGTAGTCACAGTGCTGAAGTGGATCTGTCATAATCGTTACATTTTTGAAGTTGTGATAGTATTGAACTCTGGCATATGAACTTAATAGTCTTTGTGTTTGTTTGTGGACCTCTGAGAAAATGTTCTTGAGAAGATTAGAGACTGACTGCAGCACGCCTGCTGGGGCTGCAGATGTTTAGGATGCCATGTCTGAGGCGTGGTCACCCTGTGCAGCATAAGTGCTGTGAGCAGCCTCGTGGACAGGCTGCCATTCAAGATAGAGCTCCTCTCCTTTCACAATATGATCAACATTTGCCCTCCCCTCAACTGGTTGTGGGGTGCTGTGGACATGGTGGCTTCAGGATTCCGTCCCTCCTATAGACCTTAATCTTGAGAGGCACCACTTTTTCTTTTTCTCTTACTGTGATCATGAGTGCAATGTGAGAAGATAGTTGAACCAGCAGAATACTAGTATTAGCATTTCGTGAATGTGAGACTCCACCTTAAACTCAAAACTGGGGTTTCACTTAGCTATTGAAATAGGAAGACATCTACAAGGGGTTTCTGCTTCTTTATGTACTCCAGGTTACAGAATTAGCTGGGACAGCGAAAGATCAGATTTGTGTGCTGCTCTGGTGTGGATGTAGTCACATTGGTTGAAGCCCACCCCAAAAAGGACATATCTCCACATTCCTGATGAGACTCCCACTTTGAAGTTAACATGACCTTAGGAGTCTGAAGAAGGAATGGCCGAGGCATTTAGCTGGATCTTGGATTTCATTCTGGAAGTGGACTGAGATGTAGGAACCAGACCATGGTATTTGCTGTCACTTGCTATACACTTTTCACGAGGAAAAGACTTTCATTTGGGTGATCCTATATATTTTCTTTCATCTACTTTGAATACTCTTCTGACCCAAGAGAAGAGTGGGCTGAGCCCGAGAAGGTCAAGGCTTTGCTCCTTTACTCTTGCCCTTTCTCACTTCATTGAATGCCTCCTGGCATTTTATTGAGAAAACTGCATGGCATCTTAACTTCTTATTGATTAAAAAGGGGGGAAAAAGAATAAAGAAAAGAAAGAATCCATACAATGATGTCTATGTATAGATACTTCTGTGCATCAGCACACGGAGTACAATTAACCTTAGAGAGCAGTAGCAGTAAAAAGGAGCAGAACAAACTGAAATAATAAAGCTGGCTCTGCACTCTACTGTGGTGTCATGGACAGACTGTGCTGAAAAGCATTAGCACTACAGAGCTTTCGGGTGAGAGGGTTAATTATCTCTGTGAATCATTCATTACTGCACCTGGAACTACATGGAACTCACTGGGCTGCAAGTTCATTGAGAGGTTCGCGATCCTTTGTAGCAAACCCAGAGTCATTTTGGCATGAAACCTTTTCACTTTGCTCTCTGTTCATCCAAGCTCTGCCTCCTACATATTGCAGTGCTGATGCTTTCTCTCTGCTTATTCTGTAATGGTGACTTTGGACTGTCTTTTGCTTTGTTTGTGCAATACAAACAAAGCACAGTGGGACCCTGATATTCATGTGAAGCCTTTGGGTGGGAGTGTGATACAAATAATGATGCTCCTGAGCAGCCCGGACATTTTTGTTTTTCTGTCTTTCATATTGTGTAATTTCTTCACACCCATCACTGACTGGCCATACTCAAGTGTGAGTTTAAGCTTCTTTTCTTAACCTTTGCACCCTAATGTGTTTTTGCCCTTTCATCTCAGTCCTTGCTCTTACTAGTTTGCGTTGCTCCATAAGGCTGGCTTAATCATCTGGCTTTTTTGTCACAAATATTCTCTGTGCATTCATTTGCCCATCTACACTTTCACAGAATAGTTCACACTGTCAGCAGAGACTTTACCATGACAGCCTCCTCTGGTACTTGTTCACTCTGATGCCTACAGGAATTCCATCATATACAAAGATGATCTGGGAACTAGGCAATATATACATAAAATAGCTTAAAGACAGTCTGGCACCGTACAAGTAGAGCCATAGCTCTGGGGTATTTCTCACTTTGCCTCCAACTTTTTATAATTTTATCTCTGCAGCAGAAGGGGCTGCCTTGCTCTGCTAGAAGGTCTGAATGTGTGTGGAGCTGCACTGCAGAAAGGACTATTGTTCAAAACAAGCTCCATCTTTGCTTTCTTAATCTTTGTTCAGACAAGGTTTTCATCCTTTCCTAAATTATACAGCAGACTGACTGCTGATGGCAAGGATTCATGTTTTCATGACAGAAAAATTCCGTTAGAGCAGCCTCCAGAGGTTGGGAGATGTAGCTTAGTGTTCTCTGAGGTAGTAGACAAAATTAACTCTATTTATTCCACCTGCTGGGGGAAATATTTTCATTGTTAAAATATTAATTAAATTTTTAAATATTAATTAAATTATAATTTATTAAAACAAAAAAACAGCCCTCCCAAAAAGAAACCTAGAAAAGAGAAATCAGTATTTCTTTGTTTAAAATGAATCCTTACAACCTGGAATTTGTTACCTGATTAGCTGCTTCTCAGAAAGTCAACTAGATCAAGGCTGACAAGCAGGAAAGACAAAAGAAATATCCCATATGTGAATCTTCCCATAGTTAGTGGCAAATCCACTCATCTGAGTGGCATAAAGCTTGTAACTCTTGGGAAGCCCCACAGTTTAATTTGGAGGCACTCAAGGAATTTGTTTTCTTCCAAAGTTAAGTCTCAACTGGCTGGGTATTTTGACAAGCATGTCTGAACTTAGACATGTAAATCCCAGTTAATCTTCTTTCTCTGCATGTGAGGTCCCTGCACTTCCCCCCTGAAGTCAAGAGAGAGAAAATTGAGACACAACAGGGAGAGGACTGGCAACTGTGTCAGGACAAAGATGAGATCTCCTGTGTCAGTGGGAACTACATTAAACAGGATTTAAAGTTGCAGCTACTGAGGACGGAGAGGGCAGGTTTTTGTCAAGTCTGGGAGACTGCATAAAAAGCAAGATGTGAAAGATTGTGAGTAAGAGACTAAGGATTAACAAGTGGAGCAAACACTGGTAAGGAATAGAAAAACACAGTCAGATGAGAGATGAGGTACAGAAAGGGTCAGAACTGAGCTGTGACTTGAAGGTAGCAGGAAAAGAAGAAACTCAATAAATATGGAGAAAGACAGTCACTGACGGCATTCCAAGGGAATTGCTTAATGTTAAAAGCCATGTTATATGGCATTGCCTTGTAAATAAGGCCAGTAATCCAGCCTGAGATTGCAGACAGTGGTCCATGCAGGGGAAAATTGCGAGCAATGGTGAGCAGCTTCAGAAAACTCACTGTCATTATTTGGAAGGATTTCATTTCAACTGGCATGAAATTTCAGCAGAGAGACAAGAAAGGCACGTTCAATGCTCCTCTTCTCCTGCTCCAACCAAAATGACATCACAAGGATGTACCAAGTGAATGTAGGTAGTGCAGGCTAGAAATTTCCAGAGGCATTGCTCATTTCAATTTTTTTTTCTTCTGTACAGTCTAAACTGTGACAAGAAATGCGTGTAAGGTCTGCTTTGCTTTTTCAAGAAATGTGAAAATCAGATGCTTAATGTTTTTTAAATCACAGTCCTAAGATAAGTTGATGGCTTTTCCTTGATTTGTCACAACCATAATTAGTTTATTGACTAAAATAATACCACTGGTGAATGCCCTATAATTTCTTCTAATTAGAAAAAACCTTTTAGTTAATAATGAAAATAATTAATCTCCTTTAAAGAAAGGACTAGAAAGGAATAAGTTACTTGATCACAAATTGTGAAAAGTTAAAAAAATAACAGGGTTTAAAGTGAAAAGGAAATGCTATCTTCTTCCTCAGTTTTCAAGATTACTTTCTTTTGTCCGTAAGTAATTTATGCCAACTTTCTGGGAATAACATCATTAAGACATCTTGCATTTTAGGTAAGAAAAAACTAAAAGCATTCATTCAGCCTGATCTGAGAAATCAATAGGAGTAGAAGGTGCTTAGGAAATAAGCTGCATTTCTTATCTGTCAGTTTGGCATCTGAAACTTCATCAGCGTAGCAAATTGGTTCAAAGCTGAAGTTCCCATTCAAGGCTATTTAAAAAGTTGCCACTGATTCAAAAGGATTTTGGATTGGGCTTTGAGACCAGTGCTCTTATTTAAGCTGTATGGTGATATTTCCCTCTTGGGTACCTACAGTAGTGCTCAGGATTAAGAGTGGTCCAAGCTGCAGAACATGGCTGGGGTTACAGGGCTCTACTGGAGTTGAACTGGTTGGTTCTAAGTAAAAGAAATACTGACTCTGAAATTTCTGTGTTCTGTTCTGGCTTAAAATTCTTTCCCCTCTTCTTTTCTTGTTATGTAGCTGCAACTACTCCTTGGGTTGAGATGTGAGATACCTGGTCTGTCACAAAGTCAGATGTGATTGAATTAATTCTAGTCCAGCTGAAGTGAGTGTTAGAAATTTAATTATCAGACTTTTGTTCAAAAGGCAAATTAGGTCAATTTGTGCAGACCAGGTGTCAAGTTTTTAAGTACAGAAATTCTGAAGAGATTTGATGGTATCAGAAAGTCCTGTCTCATGACAAGTTTTTAATTCCAGAAATTGAGGAGCACTGAGGACTCATGGATCTGCTAGAGATTTTGCTGCTCTGAGGAGTTAGGTAGTCTGCAGAAGGGGCTCATGTAACTACATCAGTATAAAACCTGAAAATTAAAGAGTTCAGATTGGTTGCTTTTTACAGTACTGAAGATGAAGAAATCTTTCCCCACAGAAATACAAATGGAACCTTTTCCCATATTCAAAAGTTCRTTGTTTTTTTTTKKTTGTTTGTTTGTTTGTTTGTTTGATGTCCTTTTTTCTCTACAAGCTTTTTCTTTGATTAGACTGTCTAAAAGGGGGGTAAAAAGAGACACTCGTATAATGCAATACTCACAGGTATCTCTATTCCTCTATGCCTGAGCCTTTTTTCATGATGAAAGTCAGTTGGGTTTCCATGTTTGGGCCAAGTTTTTTCTGTACTCACAGTGATAACATGAACCATTCTGACCTCAATTCATCAGTTAATGGGGCTTTACAATAAAGTGAAATTCTCCAACAGAGAATAATGCTACTACCACTGGTAGTGATGTGCAATGCTATGGTTTTTGCTCTGTTGTCAAGCAGAGAAGGGGATGAACTCTTCATCTCATCTGTAGGAAGCAGGGTGCTTGGAAACCTCTAGTAAATCGTTTATTTTGATGAGCTCGTTTTCATTTGAGCCTGCAGCATTTGATATTCTTCAGTTACTCCCCTGCCGAAGTGTTGAGGCTGAGTAAATTGCCATTCGTATCTATCAAGTAATGTGTTTCTGCACTAGTGCAGCATCCACCATCAAGGATCTCAAAATACCATACAAAACTTAATGAGTAAGCTTTCACAACGCTCCTGGGAAGTGCAGAAGTACTGTTAATAGTTTAATAGATAAAGAAAGCAAGATGCAGAGAAATCAGTAGATGTAAATTCAGACTCCTGCCTCTACCTGTGTATATATTTTGCAAACTTTTGTTCAGACATAAAGAAAAAATTCAATACCCCTAGAAATGCAAATTGAAAGTAGTGCTTATAGGTTCCCTTTGGGAGAAAAGGATTTCATGAGTATACCTTTCAATATTGCAGCATCTAGAATGTTCCAAATTTATGAGTAGGCATATAGGTATTTGCAAGACAAAACAAAACAAAAAATCCCAAGTATACTCAAAGATTCATTTTTTTTTTCCTGTGAACACCTGGAAGCCAGTTTGGGGCTGACAGCTGTCACATAACTGAGAGAAACATGGGTTATGTTCTGTGAGGGAATAGGGCTCGCTGGGAGAAACCACAACAGCTCAAGACGGTCTGTTTTGAATTAGCAAGTGTCTCGTGTGGTCAGGGCTCCTTAGAAAATTGCTACTCCATTCACCAATATTTTATGGTACTGAAATATACACTATTTTGAATTATTGGGGCAATAGCTTACCCTAAAGAGTCATCTGTGAGTCTCATGGGGACACTAAGTCTTTCCATTTCCTCACTCCTGCCCCTCCAGGTTCTGCTGTCCCTGCCCTCCTGTCTGGGGACCACCGGGAGGCGCCTTGGACGTGAATCATTACCATTTTTAAAAGCAACAGTAGGGGATGCTGCCGGGTAAAAAACCCAATTCTCCTAGCTTTCTCCTCTCCTCTGGCCTTTCAAGGAGAGCCCTTGCTGATTTTAGGAGCAAAAATCAAATCGCTTGTGTTTTAGGCTAGCACAGATCACTAATTAAGGGTCCATCCATGTCACTGTTGAATAATTATTTTCCACTTTTATTTTCAACTTGGAAATTACAATTTTATGTCATTCCACTGCAAAAAGTGATGTGAAGGAGCCAGGTRGTAAGAAGTTTGATTGAATTGTTTCTGATCTTTCAAATAAAAAGATCAGAAAAGTTTAACACCATAGCAAAATAGATATTTTCCATGTTTGTAACAATTAATTAGTTCAGAGTGAGGGAGACATATCACATAAAAAAGACCTTCCTCCAGGCATTTACCAAGCATCTGGAAACTGTGAACTAACTGCGTCTGAGAGGCTAGGACCACATCTAAAATAAAATTGCTGTTGACAGCTTCCCAGAAAAATAATCTCCTGAAAATCTAAGATAATTAGCTATTAGAGTCTACATATTTATGAGTGATTTGGGCTAGGAGAACATGTTCCTGTATCAAGCTCTTATTACTGAAATCTAATTCATCTGGATTACCACAGAGGTTTCTGAATGCTTTACTGTTCCTTACAATAATCAGAGATGTGATAAGGCTGTTGTAATCCTGAAAGAATCTCTGATAATGGTGTTTGCGGCTATGCCTGGCAGATAACCCTAATCAAATGCCAGATTTTAGGGCATTAACTAATTGTCTGCAGAGGTCAGAAGGAAATGTTTCCTCCCGTGTGCTGTACTGCAACAATTATCAAGTTACATAATATATGTTGGAGTGAGTTGTTGTACGAGAATTAAACTTTTCTTTGAAATTTTATTTATTTGTCATTTATTTATTGCTATCTGGCAGGGTACCAGACCTACTGGACCATGTAACTAACTTGGTATAGCAAATCTTATGGGAAAGTAATTCTATTCAGACATGCAATACAATGTTAATCCTTAGATCTTGACAACAGACAATATGTTCTCAGAAAGACTGTCTTATTAACTCTGCTAATAAATGTGTCTGTGCTGGAAATGAAAAATAGATTGCCTCAATACTTGAACTACTGTTAGAGAAGAAATACACCTTGCATGCATGAAGAGGAGCTGCCATGTCCTCTATGAACAGTGAGGTGGATTTTTTCACGCTGATTTCATATTGTGTACCATGCATGGATGCTACATAATCATGATGACTGGAATAAACTAAAGTCTTTCCTTCCCCAGATGTCTTCCCTGTAAACATTTTTCAGTCACATTTGCATGTTTAAAAATGTCATACCCCAGCATTTAAATGAATAATACATCCCTTGAATCAAATTTGCTCTTGATATAGGTCTAGTGATAGCAGTGCAGTTTAATCAGCCATGCATTTGGATAGCTGATTCATTCCAGAAGATAAGAAGCTAGAGAAGGAAATTAGCATTCTAACTCCTTTTAGATTAGTTGGATCTTGTCACCTTAGGAAACCCCAAGACCCAGTACCCAGTGACAGTAGAATGACAAGGATTTCTGTTTTGCCACGCTTTTCTCAAACAGGGTTTGATTTATATGCTGATCAAACTTTAGTGCTCCTGTCACTGCAGACATCAATTTATCTTACCAATTGGCTGTAAATCTCTCCAGATTTTATGAAATAGTGACCACAGACTACCATACTCCCTGTCTTTAATTTTTGAAGTGCTGATGCCTAGCTGAAGTCATTGCACTGGAAAGAAAATTAGAGCATTTTGCTCCAAGTAAACACCGGTTATAGTCTGATCTGACTGATGGGTATTTTCTTTTTTTTTTCATAATACACATGGCAGCAGGAATAAGGCAAACAGAAAAAAGTGTTCTATTTTTCATAACATGTAGAAATGTACTATTTTATATCGAATGTATATTTTTATATCGAACACGTTGCTATATATTATGTATAACAGGGCTTTGGATAGGCTCATTGGTTTTTTCTAAGTCTGAAAGCCCAGTGTGATCCCTGGTGAAGGAATGCTTTTCCACAGCAGAGGGAGTGCTCAGACAGACACCTGAATTAGCAGCTGCCCTCTGTGCAGCCTTGCCCTTTCTGCCCAGCTGGGGAGAGAGGCTGCTGGCAAGAAAGGGGTGGAAGAAGAGGAAGAACCTCTCAGATTGGTGTTTGCTATCATTACTTGATCAATAATGAAACAAAAAAGGAAAAGAGGAAAAGTGAGAAAAAGAATAATATAAATGATTAAAAAGGAAGCCCATGATGGACAGCAGTCAGGCTTGGAGCAGAATTCAAACAATATATCAAATATGTGTTTATTCCAATTAACTTTGTGACAGGCCATTCATGTAGATTTAAATGTAGCTCTTAATTGGTGTACTTTCCAGGGCACGATAAGTGTTTGATCATTTTAGATAATAGAACAGCAAAAGGGGAAATTAAATTGACAGAGTGCAGAGTGAGAAGATGAAATCTACATGTGGCTTGGAACAATAAACTATTATTACAAATGTTAGTAATCAGATCACATCTATTCATTATTGATTTTTGTTCTGTCTTATAATATGTATTTATTATAATTGGCTTTTGCAGCAGTATTTCCCAGAGTGATACAGACTAAAGCCTGATCCTAAGGCTTTGGTTCTAGTGATTTTTTTTTTTGGTATTGGGTGGGAGACCAGATGAAGGGCCCTCCTTTAAGGGCTGTAGCAGGGGGGTCATTCCTCAGCAAGAAATGAAAGACCCCAGTGCAGCAAAGACCTTTGCTAGATGCAAGCCTACCCCGGCAATCACAAAATGTGCACTTGCTCTAGGTGCATACTTATGTGCTGTTGACTTTGAGCAGCTCAAGGTTAAGCATGTGCTAAACGCTTTGCTTTGCATGCTGTGTCTGAAGCCGGGGAGGGAGCAGTGACAGGTTCGTTAGCTCTGCTACCCGAGCCCAGCTCCCSCTGCATCGCTCTGCTGTTGTTTAGGCCAGCAGTGATCACAACAGCCACATTTTCAAGGAGCAATGTGAAGTTCCTGAAGACAGCTCATTACAAACAAGACATGCTCTCACGTGCCTGGAAAATAAAGCCTCTGTATTTGCATTTTCCAGAAGACTGTTTGCTGCAAAAATTTGAAGCAATCCATGCACCTTGCCTGTTGATACCTACGGAGAACATTAATTGTCTCCAGTCATTGTTAGAGCATCTGTTTCCCATTTTGACAAGTGCACTTATCTCCTTCACTCCTTCCCCTCCCTTTCACATCCCTCGACTAAAGATAATGAATAAATTACAGAGAGATGACAAACGTGTTGATAATCAAGATGAAAAACAAATGAACTAGAAGTGGCTATGTTTCTACATGAAGCTGTAAATTGCTTTCTTTTCTTGTGCAGTGAAACTTCTGGCCTGACATCTAAAAACACTGGAACCTGAGAAAAGTGTTAGAAGTTTTCTAAGAAAGAAGGGTTTCTCTTAGGAGAGGCAGCAAAGCCTTTGGGGTCTCTCACCTTGTTAGGGAGAAAATAGAGATGTGGGTACAATCCATAAGGGCTGAAAGGAAAGTAATTTGAGAACCTGTGGCAGAATGAGAATGTTGGGCAGTGGGACACGGGGCAGTGGGACAGTGGGCAGTGGGACAGTGGGCAACAGGACATTGGGCAGTGCAGCAGTCACCCCTTGGCATCTTTACTGTGGGTGGCCTTCCAGCACCTGTCACACTTGGCTCATTTGCAAGCCCATAATCTAGCTTAAGGCACATTGAAGTATTTTAACCTTCATGCTCCTGATGTGTTTAATGGAGTAGAACCCTCCTCACCTTCTGTGTTCTCTGCTATTCCAGCCATAGGCTCTGTCCTCAGCCCAGCCAGTGCAATCCTCCCCCTTCCCAGAGAATTCAGAGCAACTGAATGCTCACAATACCTCTGAACTTACAAAAGGTGCTATAGCAGTTTATTTTTATGCCTCTCTAGGACAGAAGTATGACAGCACTAAAAAATGAAGGAACTGCATGTATGTTGGAAGATCTTCTTTGGCACCTATAAATTGAGAATAAATTGAGACTTTTCAGGAGAATTATGGTAGTTTACGTGATTTTTAATGTAATTGCTTAAGAACATGTGGAAAATTTGCATGGAGATACCAGTATTCCCATCCTCTGCATTTGAATCACTATCTCTCCTGAGCTGAAATGAGTGCACTATATAGCTAAATAAGTAAATTTAAAATTATTTACCTAAAAGTCTGCATAATACCTCTTCCCAGAACACGAAGGGCTGTGAAGTGGATTAATCTAATTCATCTTTTGGTTTTAAAAATTTCATGGATGTATGGTGTTCTTGTTCATTAAAATTCAAAACTGGATAAATATGGAATAACTTCAGCTCACAGAATTCTTATATTTGGAGAAGATTAAGACGTACACAGAAAACAATCCCTTCATAAATAAATTGTGCTGTTATTCCAATACAAAACCTTTCTTTCCTGCAATATGATAATTGCTTTTTGTGGGCATAGTCATGGGAATTATTATAATTAGCATTTATCAGCATTGTGCTATTTAAAAAGAGCATTGCCAATTTGTTATGGGATACACTTCAGAGAATCATCAGCCTTGTTACACAGATGAGGAAACTCGGGCAAGGGTGGGGAAACTGCTCCCTTTCAGCAGGAAGAGTCACTGAAAGTATTTATTTGGGGAATTTACAGCTCAAAATGCAACGTTTTCTTCTAAACTTGGAATATGTTAATTAACTGTTAAGTTCATTAGTAACTCAAGCCTGTAGTTTGGAGGCTGTTCAGTTGTTCATCTGACATGAGTGGATGTCTCTGGCTCACACTGAGCTCATACCTGCAGCTCGGAGGAGCAGCCTCGCAGTGGGCAGGTGCAGCCCTTCTGAAAGCCTCTGCACAGCTCTTTTCCTTCTTATCTGGACTGTAAGTGTTGTCATTCTGGGACCACAAATTGCTGCCTTGGGCTGAGGTCAAATTCTGACAGCTCAGATGGAGGAGCTAAAAGATTCCACCAGTTGTTACCAGTTCAGGCTTCTTCCTGCCCCAGGCCATCTCTCCTCCATCAGCACATTTCAGACTTGGCAGCTTATTTTGTTCAAATCCTCTCAGATTTTAACAGAGAGCTCCCTCATTTGGGGGTCTTTGTTGGGCACAGGGCTCTCATTCAGTAATAGCCCTCATTCATAATATGAACAGATGAGAAGTATAGGGTGAAGTGAACCCTGTTATCAACCTGTGGTGGCTCCCTGGGAGATCCATGGTGCTCCTGGACATAGTGGCATTGCTGGAGAATATTCCTGACAGGACTAGAGGCAGTGCATCACTACACAGGGTGGTGGAAGATGTCAGCTGGGATATTTAGCAGGGTCAGAGATCAGGCTTGACAGGGGATATTGCTCCAGATGAATATAAAGAGACAATTGGTTGAATGATCATAAAACACCTTATCCTCAAGCACCACCTGGTGCTGTAGCAATGCCCTGGGTCTGGTGCTTGTTCTACAGGGATGAGCAATAGATTCTGCCAAAGCACAAGCAGCATGATAGATGTTGCCCTTTGAATCTCTTTTTTACTTTTTCATTTTCTCTGCAGAGCTGGGAGCCATGATAACATAATGTCAATTATAAATACAGTGAAGTATCAGCAGAAGAGGCGTCTAATCACCCTTGAATTCTGACTAGGTCCAGAAGTTTAAAATAAGACTAAACACTTTTCCTTTGAGATTATCCCCTAGATAACTGGATCAAGGAGGTTTCCTAGAAAAACAGGAACTTCAGAGTCCTCATTTGAATTGTATGTTTTTTTAAGCTTCATAAATACCACTATAATTCCCCTGCTACTCAAATATTTTTCTTCTATACCTCTTAGGAACACGTAAAAAGCACAAACTCCACTAAAGTTGGTTAACCAAATGCGATTAGATCAAAACTTGTTTTCATATTAAGAAAATACTGAGGATTTCCTCCTCCCTTCCTCTGTGAAACAAGAGTTCAAAGAAACTGTACTTTCAGACACTATAATTAGGTTTGATTGAAAAAAAGTACTTTTTCTTCTTAATTAATATAAGTCTTCCTTGAGAAAATTTCGAGTGCACTAAAGAGTGATTTTCTTTTCATTTGAAAAAGATTCTCTTTAATTTAAAAGTCTAAAGGCCTTTGAGGCCAATATTTACAATGGGAGCACAGCTGGATTTTTTTGGGGGAGAATAACTCTATTATCAGAAACTTATTTGTAAAGCAGAATAGTTCAATGAGTAAGAAGCTATCTTTGGACTTACAGAATAGTAAAGTTTCTTCAAGAAACACCAAATTAATGAGAAGCAGTTTTCAGAAAATAAGAGTGTTTGTGGGTATAGCTTCAAGCAAAATCTTTTGGCAATTCAAAGGGATATTTTTTAAGATCCCTTTGAATTTTAAAATAATAATATCCCTTTGAGTTTTAAAATAAGCTAAATTCATAAAACATTGTAAATAGCATTTAATTTGGCTTAAAAATTATTTTCAGTTGAAAGAAAGGTTTGGGTCAGCAAAAGATGTTCTCTCTCTCAACACACATAGGGCACAGCCATCTGCATCACTGAAAGCCATTAACAATTATTTTTGCTATCGGGGTAGACTGAAAAATGTGCTCAGTTTTCCAGCTAAAACGTCCAATGTTTACATAACTTGTTTTTTGTCAGAGCTTAGGATTTAGTTTCTGGCTCTGCAACAGAATTCCTGGATAACCTTGTGGACTTGGATGCGGATTTGTAAGGGGAATCACAAGAAATTTATATCAGATTTAAGCAAGAATGTTTTAAATCTGATCACCTGCATCTAATTTTGGCTTTAGTCTCCAAGAGTGCCTTAGTGTTTGCCTGGGTGCTTAATGAGGTGCTGCGCTATTGGTTATTCTAAGGTCTGGCTCCTCTCTAAAAGCAGAGCTGCCTCCAGACTGTCTCAGCGCTCTGGCCAGTTGGATTTGCTCTGGAAAACATTCTTAATGCGTGCTTACAGATGCTTCAGAGAAAATGTAGTGCAGCTCCTGTTTGCTGAAAACACACAAGAGGTTTTGCTGTGGGAGGCCTCCCTTTCCAGTGAAGTGTGGGTGTTCTGAGTCCCAGGGAACAGAGGGTCAGTGGGGTGCCTCTATGTTCTCTGTCCAGAGAAGTGTGACTTGGAACAGGCTTGTGTTCACAGGAAGGTTTCACAGAGAATTCTTGGGAGATTGATACAGTGACACAAAGAAGGAAAAAATTAAGTCCTTGATCGCATGAACAGATTGTTCCCATTCCACAGATATGAAGTGATATTCATTGAGTTTTTGAATCTAGTTCTTTTCAGACTGAAATGCAGGACTTGCAGTCAGGGTCCTTTTTTTTTAATTTTTTTTTTATTTTTTTATTTTTTATTTTATTTTTTTTTAATTTTTTTTTTTTTTGCCAAGGGTGTGAGAGGTCTAAGCTCAGTTATTTCTCTTAAAGAACTCCACTCCATATTAAATTTCCATCTCCATGTGTGTCTTGGGAACCACGGCCATCAGCTCCTGGCCACTGAGTGCACAAAGCTGGACTGGACTGAGAGCACACAGCTGATGGGGTTGTGAAGAACGCTGGATTACGGAGAAATTAAGGTATCCATGGTTTTTCAGTGGCTCATCAGTCTTCTACTCTCTTGGTACTGCGGGGCTTTTTGGTCAAGACTGGTTCACTGTTCACGCTGATGAACCAAATCAGATTAGTCTCGGATTTATTTTTGCAGTGGATATTGTATTTCACCTACAGGGGAGAAAGGTAAAGAATATCACTCTATCCTTTGCCCAGGGAAACTGGGGGACAAAACTCAGATACGATCTGACATGAATATAAATTGGTAAGTCTACAATATATAAACATGTTTAGGACAATTGAAAAAGAAAACAAAACAATGAAAAATGACGCCAGAAAGATTCACAGGCGGACAAGAAGATCAGCAGATAAGGACTTGTCCCTAAGAACGTACTTGAAGTATTTCTTCTAAGTGAGTACTTCTCCTTTGACAATTACTGCATAGATAATTTCACCCATCCAGGATTCCATCCCTGGGTATTCTATTCAAGAAAGATGCATTTTTCTTTCCAAATGTTTTCCAGTTCATGGTAGTTCTTGTATCATTGTGGAGGGACATCTTCACTTAGATGCTGGGCTAACAGGGTTTATGTGGCTTCTGGATCATCTCTCTCTGCCAGAAGAAAATTCAGATTTTTTCGGGTTTCTCACCAATGGTGCCTAATGCTGTAAATTACATCTTTGCCATATGCAGCTGGTGCTATTAATGATTTAAGCATGAAGGTCTGAGAGCTACTGAAATCTTCTCATACATGTCAGAACATGCCTTAGGGGCCTCCAGAAGAGCGAGGCAGTAGAGTCCTCAGTGTTGTTAAAGCTTTGTGTCTTGTCTGTTGGATAGGTAATCAAGTCCAATCTTTTGGGTAGGTAATTACTATCAGGCAAATGCCCGATTATTTAGTGAAATAATAAGCAAGACATGTATTCTTAAATGTTAAAAAAAATTACTTAAATCAAATTGATTTGCTTGAATTAAATCAAGCAGGATCAAAATGGGCTAGATAACCTATAAAGAGAATTTTTTTTTTTTTTGTAAGAGTCTTTTGTTTAAGAAGGATTTGGAAAAAGAGGAAGCCTGAGGCCCAATAATGTGAAAAGATCTAGGAACCAGTGAACTTGGTATGAACTGGAAAGAAGAGAACCCACCTGTACACAGCATACAGCAGGCAATCCTTTTTCACAGGAAAATTTAACACGAAGATTAAACAAGACTAGAAGACAAAACTTCTCACTCAGAAGTGGTCCTGTTGGGAAACATGATGATGTGGAAAATGTTTATATGGCATTTTATGTCTTTTATGTGTGTTCTGGGAAAAGAGAGACGCTTTCCCTCTGCAGGACTGCCCATAAAGCATGCTTCACCTGTGTACTGATCGCTTAAAATTAAAACAAAATGCCTCATCAGTTACGATAACACCACACCACATTGTCAGTGACTAAATTCCTGTTGTTAGGTCTCAGTTTGAAGTATATTATATTTTAATTACATTCAGTGTATGATCTAGGTTTAGTAGGGCAAAAAGCCCATAAAATCCTAGGACAAAGCTATTTAAACAGAATAATCTCTGAAGTTAATTATACATAATAGCCAGCAAGAGGAGGTGATTTTCCATTTCTTGATATTAATATATTAATATGTGTTATTATTATTATATGTATAAGGTATATCAATATATATTCTGGCATGATTTTTCTATGTAAAGTGTAAAATATTTGAAAGAGTGAGCTTTAGAAGAGACTACATTACTAAAGCAGACAATAATTAACATTTATGTAATGCTTCATAATGCACTAAAAATTTATAGTAATTTTACTATGTTATATATGTTTATTAAAATGTCAAGCACAGATATAATTTTTCTGCCAACATTATCTTAGCTGATATTACCTGGTAGCTAACAGTTCTTAAAGGAGGTACTAACAGCTCTTTTAAATACTTTCAGATTTTTTCACCAAACTTAGCTGTGTTTTCAAAAAATTTTGGGCTCATCAGTTCACTTTTCTTACATGATGAATTCTACTTTAACTTGTTTCTAGTGGGAAAAAGGTAACATATTGTAAATAACTAAAAAAAAGAAATATAGGAAGATGAGAAAATCTTTATCAATTTTCCCTCCAGTTCTTTTTCCTCTCTTAGTATTTTCTGAAGGTTTTATTATTTAAATGCCATAAGCATTTTTGAAATCCATGTTTTAAATATTGTTTGATTGTTTTATGATTTTTAGTTGAAGTGTGGAACTTAGAGACTTGGGAGACGGTTGAATCACTTACTAAAACTTGGCTGCAAAAAAGGCTGGATAATGTATTTGTATTTTCAAAGTGAAAACTTTTGGCCATTCATTTCAAAGCAAAGTCTTGAGACTGAATGTAGTTTTGTTTCATTTTTAAATAAAGGCGTGTGAAAACAGTGTGTCAAAAGTGCTGTCTTTATATAAAAATTATTTCCATTGGCAAATTTGGATCACAATCAAAATTCATAATTCAATTCTGTTCCCAAGCAGAATATTTCTGTCAGGAGTAATCTGAGTTTACTGTCACCAGCCAGATTTCAGCATGCTTCCAAGATCTGGCGTGCTCAGAGCTGTTTGTGGGGAAGCTGTGAAAGATAAAAGGAGAGTAAGTCCATGTAGCCAAAGTATCATTTATTGAAATTATGAAGGCATTTTTGACCTCAAGTTACACAGTGGAATTAATTCAGAAATGTGCCCTTTATTCTGCAAAATAGAGTCATACATACATATATATAAATAAATAAATACATTCACTTTCAGAGGTTTAGTTTGTGGAAGCAGGATTCCAGACTTGTTGAGTAGATGATCCAAATTCTGACTGCATTTTCTTCAAAGTAAAATCAACAACACATCCCCATATCTCACCAGAATGATTCTGGAAATGTTTAAACATTGATAAAAGCTCTGCTTTCCTTTGCTTTATCCTATTTGAAACAAGCAATTTTGCTATTTTTTTTTTTTTATGAATGACGAGAAGTGACATGTTCCTAGATTAGATTTCCCCCCTGAAACTTCATATATTAAATGACTGACCTTGTGTCCCTGCCATTACCAATCTAAGATATTCGTATAAATTTTTTTTCTTAGATCAAAGAAACTCCAAACCCAAATGGTCTCCAGGATTGGCATCCTCTGAAACAAGACATTTCTTGAGGGAAATAAGGATTGGAGGGGGTTACTGGGGCAAAGCTTCTGGCATTCTGATTTCTGAGTCAGCAATCAGCTTCCAGAAAAATCTTTTTGCTTTGATCAGTATTTGTCAATTTTTACTGTGCATATTCCATTTATGTCTCCAGTATATTTTTTGCTTTAGAGAGGGTATTTGTTTTGCATTTTAGCTATTAGTTAGAAGGAAAGATAGAGCTGTGAGACTTATGACACTTATCTTAGGCTATATTATTGATTGTGTGGATCTTTAGTTTTTAATTTTTGTTTGTCCTACATAATGGTGTTCCTTATATCTTAAGCTACATTGCATTAATATCCAAAGTCTGAATTGAGCTATATCAGTTGTCTTTTGCTAGATGTTTTACAAAATAGGATAAGAAACCCGCAAGTTCTTCTCTTCTTACAGCTGACACTTAAAGTAAACATTCACCCTCAAGACAGTGCTTGTAAATATGATTAAATTTAGAGCACATGCTTAAGGACTGCTGAGAACATGAGGAGGTGATCTACTTAAGACAATTTCCTCTTCTGAAGTTTGGTGTTGATGGGTAAATCCTTGTCAATTCTCTGTGAAATGTTACTGAAAACCACTCTCTGGGACATGATGAATATTTATTTAAAGGGTTTTTTTGTGTGTTTGTTGTTGACTATTTTCAATTTCACCACACACACACTTTTTCTAGAAGTTGTTGAATATATTTTCAATTATTAAAAAATTCTTGCAAGCAAAATAAACCAACTCAAAACCCTAAGATACTATATTAGCTTAAAGGCTACTTAATAACATCATTTTATATTAATGTGTATCCATGGGTACTCAAACATCTGAATTCTTTTGTTGTTATTTTCTCAATTTCATATACAATGAGTAGAAAGGTCTTTCTTTTGAAAATGAACTACCATACAATATATTAAGAATATTATTTTCATTGATGGACAAAATTCTATGTTAGCAAAAAAAAAAAAAAAAGTGCCATCAATAACTATCCTTTTGTAACATATGAACAGGAGACATCAGCTCTCCTACCTTTCCAGTTGGCTTGGTTACCTGTCAGTTTCAGTACACAAAATGTAACTGTCCTAGTCATGATTAGATTAATTTCATATATAATGGCCTTTTTGTACTAGAACTGAACACTTTCAGATTTCATTTCTCTTCACCTCAGTTGCATTGCCATAATGCAGATTAACTCTTCTGACAGTCATGCTCAATATGCTTCTTAAGAGAAAAACAGCTATAAATATTTTGGTTTTAGGTCACAGTTACAAAATCCAATTTGTGAGAAAGGAAAACAGGGAGTAAAAATTGCTAGTAGATTTTTTCTCATCTTTGAATTAGCAAATCTCTCAATGGCTGCAGCAGGATTTTTATCCTATATTTTTCCTGGGAGCATTGATTTTGTGTAACATGGTCTGACCACTGTTGAAAGTAATGTTCTTGAAATGAATCTTGGTTTCACAATAGCAGCCAATCCTACTCAATGAGTTGCTTTGCCTACAGGTTTTCATCTTAGTTGGTCACTGAATAGCTTGTTTCCAAGGCACATTAACAATTTGTAAAAGGCTAACAAAAATGCGTCATCATGGTATCAGTCAAGGATAATTATAGAACAGTACAAAAAATAAAATCTTCTTATCTGTAAAAGTCACTTATAGGATTTAGTTTTCTATATTTTGTAAGTGTGGTTAACAAGAAGTTAATTAAAACTGCACAGACAAACCATTGTGTTCACTAACAGGGTGTTGCATCTGTTATGGAGTACTTTGAAATATATTCTTAGACATCTGGGGTTTTTTTGTTTTCTTTTTTTTTAGGAATAGATAAGAATTTACTGATGAAGCAGAAGGGAAGATGTGAGCCCAAATAACAAAGTGTCAGTTCATCAGAAAAATAGCAAATTTGCTGAAGCATTTATGAGAGTCAGGATAATCCATGCTAGCTTTCTTTCACACAATGACAGGAGAAATTCATATTGCTCTTTCAAAGACTAATAAATCCCACTGAAGTTCTCCCTTCACTTCTGGATTGCTCATCTCACTTGATGACTATAGACAGAGCACATGTGCCTAAATTCAGTTTTTTCTTTAAATGATTAATTTTTGCTAAAATTGGAAATAATAGCTTTTTGTAAGTCAAATAATTGTCTTTTCCCAAAAAAACCCAATATATTTTTCCTCAGTGTATTAACCAACATTTTTTGTAAAAGGATAGGATGCACTGATACTTAAATAAAAGTATATAAATCAACAGGATCTTGCTCCTTAACAATTCAGTTCTGTCAAGGTACGAGAGCAGGAGCTTTGACATGATGAAGACGCTGACTTCCCTAAGGTCCTTCTGATCTTCTCTGCCCTCTAAAAATGCTGCATGAGAAAACCCAACTTCAATTAATCAATGAGAAGATTAATTTGTTCCCACTCCTCCCCATACATGAAATGATCTTTTCAGAAAGTGGTTATCCAATAATGGGATTAATTTCACCCTTATCTTCTCCAGGAAGGATGGCAAAATACCACTGCTATAAGGGCAAAAGAGCAATTGTTAAGATATAAAATTATAAATGTGTAATACAAAGTATCAGTGACCAACAATTTAAACAGTGCCAGTGCATCCTTTGTAAAGCTGGGGTCTAATTCATTCTTTGAAATCTTGCCCAAGTCAATAGATACTGAAAATAAATTTCTTAGGTACACAGCAGTGAAAAAGCCTCACAATATCTCATTTCCCCTCTTTGCTTATCCGTAGCCAAACTGCCAGAGAAATGTATGAAATTGTACTCTATGATGATGCTGTGACAAAAAAGCCATAAGATTTCCCCACCTTTTTTTTTGTTTGTTTGTTTGTTTTTATTATTTAAGAAAATCTGTAACATCTCCTTACTGTGTAATTTTGAACTCCCAAATAGTTATTTCTCTGGGGCAAGTCTTGTTGCTTGTGCAAGAAATTCATGTTCTGGCTTGCATTACAAAGGGTTCTATGGAGAGAGTCCCTCCCTGCTGTTTCCATCTCTCAACCACTCTGCCTTTTAAAAACTTCTCTGATCATGGATCAAAGTGGAATGGTTTATGAAGTCACTTCATGCTCTGTGTCTGCAGAGGAGAGGGAGATGTGTCTTTTCCCTCTCACGGGATTTTCAGTTGCACACAGACAGGACAGGCTAACCAAGAAGGGTTTATAGAAATTGATGTTTTGTTTTGCCATTACAAGACAAGGAATAGGAAAAGGAAAAGGGAAGGGCAGGAAAAATGGAATGAACTAGAAATTGGGAAGTTTCCTTGTGTCCTTTTCAGAGTTCTCTCTGATAAACACATATCATATTTGTTTCTGAAGTCAAAATATCTCTACATTTATAAAAACCCTCTTCACTTATGAATTGGTTACTTTTTGCAGGATGGTTTTTAATCTAAAAATATCACATACTGGAGCAAATATTTTTCCTTTAAGTGGGACAAAGTTCATAATAAAATTGTAATGAATTACATTATCTAATGCTGGCTTCTTTGCATTTGCATTAAGCTAAAGGAAGTCACAGGCCCTTCTGCTGTTTGTATTATTGGACAACCCCACTAATGCTTTAACTACAGAGTTAGTGAATGTAGGCCTTAGAAGGAGACTTGAAACACAGTTTCTGGCTCTTTCTTTAATCCCTGCAATATGCAGAATGTGATATTTAAGAATATTGGCTATGCATGTAATAAAAACAGGGACAAAATTTTGGCTTTGAATCCATGCTGTTTCATACAATTTACTTTTTTTCCTGCAAATGTGGTGATTTTGGCTTGGGCCTACCTTTATATTTTTTTTTCCTTAGACTTAGAATACCACAAATAGGGGACTGCTTGGCAAGTGGTTCGTGAGCTGAAGTAGGAAAGGGAAAAGAAGGGCAGCAGAGAAGTTATAGATTTGAAACTAAATGTAATTCTAGCGGGGGCAGGTATCCTGAGATATAATAGGAGTGGGAGAGCTGGGAATCCTGACCAAGACACAGAAAATCTGAAAATAGAACCCCAAATGGATTTTTAATATATTTTTAACTGTGTTTGGGGAAATAGAAACTTGTGCTCTTCCTTCATAAATAAATGTCCTTCTCTCAAAGGCATGTAATGAATGATACAATAACTTGTATCTTTCATTTCCCCTCATATAAATGACCCCAAATAAAGTTTTGGCTAACTGCTTAAACCAAAGTGTTTATAAGACTTGACATAATCTGGAAAAATTAGATTGCATTGGTTATCTACTTTCTTGATGTTATTTTGTAGTAGAAAAATGTTTATTTTAGAGACAGTGTCTTGGGCAGGGAAAGGTTGCTGCAGAAGAACTGCAACTCAGCAGTAAGCACTTAGAGCTTCCAAGGAAGCCGTTGCCATTATTGCAATTTTAAATCATGTTAAGCAAAGGCATCAGTAATTATGGTTTTGTTTGTGGGATTCATGACATATAGTTATGAAGAAAAATGAGAGAGATTGTGTGGTTCATAATGGATGCACTGAAATCATAATATATGTATTAAAAAAATGGTTACTACACCTCACTGTCATCGCAGCCATCCCACACCAAGCCAGAACTAAAGATACAGGTAAATTAAAGATGCAGGTAAGCAGCATCTGCCCAGCTGTGCACAGCTGTAAAGAGCCATCAAAACCCAGCTGCAGCTTAGTGGTTCTCTCCAAAATCTTTCAGGAAACAATTGTTAAAGCCTGTATCGACGTCTCTTTTGACAACTGTGTAATCTCTTACAAGCTGTTGGTAAATGCTGCTTTACATCATCTTGTCACAGGTTGTCGGTGAGGAGGGAAACACGTACATATTTCAGTGTCTAGTTCAGGTTTGGTTTATCCCTGAAGTCTCCTATACATATTTGCTCTTTTCTCTTAAATTGACAAATAACTGATGATGGGGGACCTCATTGGTATTTCAAATCCAGAGGTTTAATATTTTCTAAATAAATTTAAGTTACAACTGTCCCACATGATCCCTTATCTTTACATTTAGACACCAAGAAAAATTAAAAAATTTAATGGTCATTTAGATACTTACCTTTCTTCTTTCATTTTCAGTACAAACAACAGAAGTTACAAAATATAGGTTAATGACCAGGATTCTGAGTGATCCAAAAGGGTATTTGGATTTGGATTATAGTCCATTCTAGATTACTAGTACCAGGCAAGTTACTGAATCAAATTCTGAATTTTTAACCACTTAAATGTGCAGCATTTAATATCCAGGGCTTTGTTTTTAACAACTGCATATTTGCTAGCACACAGCAGGTTCCTTCCCTATCTTCTCTCGCCTAAGTAACATTCCCCTCTTATCACTAGGTACCAGACAACTTTTTGTATCAGCCCCTCTCTTTAAATAAAGTAATCAGGTAGGAAGCTGTTCCCAACTGTGCTTTTCTTCACTATTCTTATCTCTTCACTGTTAGACGGGGAAAGTGGGTTTGTGTCCAAGAAAATGTCTGTCTTTTCTTCTTTGTGACAATCTAATACTACCTTTCCTTAAAAAATTCTCATCTTGCTTGCATGTATATAGGTATTGTCCAATACTTAAAGTCCAGTTTAGGATATGCTATCACATTTGTCAAAAAGCTCTGGGGGTTTTCTTCACCTGTGCTGACTTACAAATTTCTCATCCCACAATGTTGCTGCACTGCAGGAGTTAAGCACGGGATTACCTACTGTGTTCCAGTCTGTGCTGATTCCAACCTGCACTAAAATGGCACAATCCTGCAAACTTTTTCTGTTCAGTGGGATTATGTGGAAATTAACAAACAAATCACCAAAACAAATGAACAAACAAAAAGACAAAGACTACACCCCGCCCCCCCCCCCAAATACCCCAAGCAAAGACCTCCTGTGATCTACTTAGACCAGTTTACAAAGTGAAAAAACATTCTGAGAAAAGAAACAAACAACTGGTCATAATATTAGCTAATTGTTTAATAACTCTGGCACGTTGCACACAGAGTACCAGAAGTGGGTGGTAGAAAATGCCTTTTTCTCTATCTGATTTTATCACTGAACTAGTGGTAGTGCTGGTGATATTTATGATTTTCCCAGCCATTACTTACAGTAGAGGATCAGCACAAACAAGATACTGATACCGTTATTGCTGGTAGAGGACATCGTAGAAGCAACGACAGGATTGCAAATTTATGTGTAACCCAGGAGACTACCTGGAGCCAGCATTTTGTTTGCTTCTACTGTTACTCTACATTTTAAGACAATAATCAGATTCAGCCCTAATTCGGACATGCTGACAGACATGGGAGTGGCTGAAGTCAGAAACAGAAACGTGTCCTCTGCACCCTTGTAGTTAATCCAGCCAGTGTCTGGATTTTTAAGAGCTTTAAAACCAAGTTGTTAATAACCCTTCTGGCCTGAAAATGTCATTGAAAGTATTGGAAGGAGAACAGAACAACTCTCCAAACCTCAAATATTATGAATCTGTTCTTTTAAAGTGCTGTTTCGCATATGTCTGTCAGTTTGTTTGTTTTTACAGTTTCTTAATGATACAGTAGACTGAAAAAACCCCATAACTGGTCAGGTTTTAGTAAGTGAGACCATTAATAAAATCCCTTTATAGGAAGCAAAAGTTTATAATAAGGAGCTGAACTCATTCAAGTCAAGCAGGAAACTGGCACTGTCCTTTTGATTCTATGTAGCATTGTTTTCCTCACTGGAGAAAGATCCAAACCAGAGCTCCAGCCCTTGCTTTCTTCAGTCTGTGGAACCAGTGAGTGTAAAATCACATCAGAGTACAGACTTGTGTGCTTTATACAGAGAATTTTGTAAATGCAGAGTGAAATTTAGAGTTACTGAAAGTTAGTGCATTTGCAAACTTTGTTAAGAAATGTGTCATGTGCTTGTCTGAGCACAGTAAAAATTATATGAAGAGGAGGAGAAGTCATATTGTTTTTAAAACACTGCCTGATACGCATTTTTACTTAAAAAAACCCTAGCTTTATGAAAAGATAGGAAGGATAAAGGAAAAGTTCTGTTAAGCTGTCTGAAATTATGTTGGGTTTTGTTTTCTGTAGTCACAAACCCAAAGCTAATTCCACATTGTAGAAAAAGAAAAATTAATTGGGAAGGTGCTAGAGCAAATTGAATTTTTATGTAATAGTTGGTGCATCTGTATCACAAAAAAAGCTCAATTATCCCTGGAGCTGCTGTGATGCCCTCAATTTTCTGTCTTAAGGGTATAATACGCATATATACCTTTTCTATAACAAAAACATGATAAAAACATCTTACAGAGTTTTCTTAGACAGAGATGTTAAAATAAAGTCCTTTTTTGACTTGGAATCATTCTCTGTAGAAAATGAGAAGTTTCTTTCTTTTTCAGACATCTGAATATAAGAATCCTCTACAGCTTCTGACAGACCTGGGAAAGAAACAAACACAATAGCTCTAGGCATATTCTCTTTCCCTGGCATGAAATGCTGTCTAAAAGAATTTGGGGATTTTTTTTTTAACATTAATCTAGGATTTCTAGATGTGTACTTGGCACACAGTAATTCCAGCCCTGATGCCGCACCTGAAGATCTCAGATGTCTGTATACATCATTCATCTATCAGCTTACTGGTGTAAGGCAAGCTTTCATGGGAAGCAATGTTTGTATGTCCCAAAAACATTGAATTTATTGGATAAGAAGAGATCATCAAAGTAGTCTAAGCACAGTAGGTCCAAAACTTCCCCACTGTAGTTCGCCCCACTTCGTTGGGATGTATGTCCTTCAGTGAGCTTTTTTAGGCTAAAGTGGGCTTTCACATTTTGGTGGGTTTTCTGATTCCATGTGTGAAAAAAATAGAAAAAGGAAGACAAATCATGATGTATTTCCGCGTTAATATCTCTTAAAGGTTCGTAGGGGTCTTCAGTAATTTACTGAGTTTTTTAAGGCCTGTGAGTCCAAAGAGAATGCAGAGAAACAAGAAAGCATCTGTATTTTTCCTGTGGGACTCTCTAGGAATCTGTTTCAGCTTCCAACACTTCTATCTTCTAATTTTAGAAAAGAATAAAAATAAAAATAAAAAACAAAACTAAAGAAAACCCCACCCAAGAAACCAACCAACCAACCAACCAACCAACCAACCAACAAAAAAACATCTGGCATTGTCCGTCCTTTCTTATCCTTTCAGTTCCCATTTTGACCTAATTTCTGCTGTATCTAATTTTATTCTTTTGATTTGTAGTTCCACTCCAGCCTTTAAAAATAATCTTTGAAATGTTACAAGTATTGTTGGGCTCATTCCACTCTTTTTGAAGTTTTCATATCTGTCTAAAACAATAGGATGTGCTGTAGTAACAAAAAAACTCAATTACATTCTCTTTCCAATATGGAGCCCCTTTAGAGTAGAGTTTTAATCCCCAGTTTTGATGCTCTGTGCCAACATTTTCTAAACCTGAAAAATCCTCAACTAAAGCTTGAGGTTTAAGGTTTATTCTCATCTGTCCTGGACCAGCCCACCCATTTTCTTTTGGTGTCCATCAAGCATTAGGAACAAAATAGAGTATCTAGGAAAAACACAAACCAATAGCCTACTGTGCATTTCTGAATGCTGACTAGGTAATATTTTGACTTTCAGTTCTTGCTTGAGTGCAAGGTCAGGATATTTTATTATCTGGGTTATAAATTAACCAGGAGAATGAATTGGAAGACAGTAAATCTTAAAGTTCTTGCCTTTCGATTTTGTGTGTTCCATTATTTAGAAAAAAAACCCAATCCATTTGCAATTGGAAGTGTGTTACCACATCTGGCTAGGGCAACTCCCATTAAAAACATAAACTGATGCTGTTCCTCAGGACCAGCAAGTGACCTGGGAAGTCTTCTGTGGCTGTCACAACATTTCATACAGCTTTCCTTTTTCCATTGTAGCCCACAAGTAAAAGGGTTATGCAGGAAGATTCTGTCAGGAGGGCTCGTACCCAGCGTCTCCTTTTGCTCACACCAGGAGCAGGCTTTACCCTGCACGAAAAGGAGATGGGTTATATGATGAGGCCATTTTGTCTGAACAAATGTTTTTCAGCAACTGACTGAAATTACGGCTCCATTGACAGGCTCCATCTATCCTCTTGTCTGAAAATGCTTGTTGCCTGATTGCAAAATACATTTTTCATTCTGAAAAATGCAGGGGTATATCCTGGCGGCCCGGAGCCTGGAGATGACTCTCTTGGGAGGGCAGGGGTAGAGGATAAAAATAGATCAGGTACCTGTTCCTTATTTTCCAATGACAGTCACCATGAGCATGATGTTGATTTTAGGATTTTTGTAAGATAACATTTTAAACTGTATATTTTAGTATGTTTAGTCATCTGAAAGCTTAACTGTAATTACCTGATGTCTTTATGTAATCTTGGTTAAAATTCACCAACCATGCAACTTTAAGCCTGGTGGAGCCAGGTAATTGAACGAAGCAGAAATGATGCGACAAAGAAAATTTTCTGACTCTATCTTCATGAATGTTTTGTTTATCATTCTGAAGACCAGGGGAAAAATTATATGTACAAATAGGTAGCATAATTTAAAAATATTCATTTAACATCTGCTCTGCTAATCTTCCAAACAGCAAGTCTCTAAAATGTCCTGTGTGAATAACTATGCCATGTATGGGCCTCTCCTGGCTTTCATAACTTGAGCAATTTCCCTCCACAATTAGGCACTGGCAGATTGTTTCTACAAACTGAAATGCATTTTGACTGGTTATGTCAGAACAAAACTTTGTATGGAATTACACATTTTAGTCAAAATGGATAGGATATTTCTGGGATATACAATTAGGCCAAAGGAAACAAAAATGGTACTTAAATCATTACACCTGAATGCAGCAGTGATTTTTAGTAGTAGGGTTAAATGCAACAAAACTCAGACAGAATCCACCTTTAACTAAGAGTGGTAAAATGGTCTGTTGCATGACACTGATTGTTTAATTGCTCTAAGTGCTTTAGAAGCTTTTCTTAGTGCCAGTTAAAATCTATCAGGACTATTAATTTGATGTAATAAAGAAATGAAAATGACATTTTTGTATTTCATCTAGGTCTTATTTCAGATTGTGAATTCCTTCCTTCCTTCTTCCTTCCTCTGATTCAGTCATCTAACATTTTGGTTTATGTTCAAGTCTCAACTCTTACAGACTAAGGAAAAACAAAAGGTTGATTACACCAGGGATTTGCATCAATATTCCTCTGCTAGCAGACAGACAAAAGCAGAGACTACATGTAAGATTTCACATGGCAGAAATGAATATTGTACTTAATAAATTGCATAAAATATTGATCCATAGTAGAGAAATTGTGATGAAGTTATTGTGAAATCGTGTGGACTGTAGTCAATAGCAATTGAGACAAAATATGTCTAGTCAAATATTAATGAATTGAGAATTTCATATTACATTTAGGAAACAAAAGAATTATTCCTGTAGATTGCATTTTCATTTTACCTGGGATTAGACACTCTGCTTCCCCCTGCACTATTGCATATTGTATTCTACAATTCAGGTTTACATCTCCAGGAGGTTAATACCTTTTCTATAAGGTTTGTCAGGGTCAAAGGTCCTACTGTTTTAGCATTATTATAGATATTGACAGGCAGCTAAAGAGGTATCACATCAGCATTTGGAAAAATGACTCTTTTATTGTTGGCGTGGATTGCACTAAAGCTGAGTGGTCAATAAAGTGGGTAGCTTAAGCCTACTCTTCTTAGAAACTTCGTAAGAAATACGTAATCTCTTTTCTCAGCTGCAAAACTCTGTGCTGAAGAATAAAATGTAGCATCTGGATAGGGACAGAGAGCAGTTTTGTGTGCCTGGAGGCAGGAGACAGGATAAAACAGGGCTGCTGATAAAGTATCACCATGTGTAGCTTGGGCAAACACTGCTCAAGAGAAAGCCTGGAGAGGGTGAATGCAGGTTGGAAAAAGTGCACTGGAAAAATATTTTGATTTGTTTGATGTTCATATGAATGAATTTTATATCTCTTTGTGCTTATGTTTGGAACTCTAAATGCCTTGATAGAATATTCATTCAGTATTTTCTGTATTCAGAACTCAATGACAGCAACATATCCTTGTCAAGGAAAATAATCCAGTTTCTCCAAACACTTCTGATCCTGGATCTGAAAGGCATCATGCTGATAAAGAAGATAAAACTTCAGAGAAATCAGAGATGCGTTAGCTGATCATTCTGACTGGCCTGCAGTTCCTTATGAAATGTAATCTTGTTACATAATATGGAGTGAGCTCTGGCCTGCACCAGCTTCTATACATGTATCTTCTATATTTAGGGTTAGCTATGGTGCATTTATGGACATCACATTCTGTAAATAGTGGCCAACAGTSAGGCACCATCAGGGGCAGCATGAATTGGATTAGCTCTGGTGTGCAGTTTACCAAATCTGACCCTCTCTCAGAGCCGCAATCCCCAAGATCAATAAATACACCGAGAGGATAAATTTGCAGAGAAAATTCTTTTGATAATCATATGTAAGGGAACTAAAATTGCCTAAGCTCCTTTCAGGATCAATATCTGTCTGTCCCAAGATCAGCCTCTGATGTTTTAAAATCTTTAGATATACTTCTACCTAAAAATTATGTCAGCAGTACTTTACAGCAGCACAGCACCCATGAGAAATTATAATCTACTTAAAGAGTGTTGTAAACARTATTAATATCTATGAGTTTGGTATTTCATGTACCTTTCTGGACAACTCTAAATATGAAAGAACATGCAATTTTAAAATGATCTATAAAATTTTTTACTACAGTGATTTTGTTATGTTAATTCTACTCCTTAATGACATAAGTTTAATATTCATGTGGGCTCTTTCTTCATATTTAATGAATATACWCAGTGTATTTTGACAGTAAAAGTGTTCTGCAGACTCCATCACAATGAACACAGYAGTATATGAAAAAAAATCCAGCCACAGCAAGTCGTAACCCATCTGAATTAATCTGGTTAGTCTGATAAGAAGGGTGATTTCTGGTGTGGACCAGAGTAACCAGATTGCTATGTGGGGATACCTTGGCATCCGTTGGAATCTGACAAAGTGGTGGTTGTTCAAACTTTGTACACAGAACTCCCTTTGCCCTCTTATTATATATATTTTTTTTTCTGAATGAATATATTAATGGGAAAACCAGCCTAACCACAGTTTGCAAAATGAAATGGAAAACACTTGTCTCATGCACAGACAGGAAAGAATCTGCTCTTTTTAGTGGGTTAACCTGAACTGCTTTTAAAAGCTGCAAGAAAGACACAGAGGATCTATGATGGCAGCCCATGGGATCTCTGCAGCAGGCAGATGTTAAATCCTGTGCTATGGATAAATTCCCAGAGCAGCAGCTACCTGGCCTGGCCCTCTGGCTTGTGTGTTTTATCTTCTGTTCTAGGCTCCAGTACTCTCCTGGGCCTTTTAAGTATTTGCTGCATTTTATCCTTGAGGCTGCTGCTGGCAGGGAGCAACCTGAGGATCTAGATCAGACTTCAAACTCACTGAGTACTTCCAGGAAATCTGTGATGRAAAGTTCTAAGAAGTTTCTCATTGCTATTCTTTTTTTCTTTTTCTTTTAATGCATGTTATTTGCATTTATATGATTACAACAATCCTCCCAAGTACATAACCTGCATGAAAATGAGTTGATGCTTAGAGTTCTTCAGTAATGTAACATCAGCACAAATATAGTCATCTCTTTTMTTTCAGGCTGCATAGCTCTGTCCCACCCAGAATTCATCTTTGTGTTTCCAAGTGATGGACCTAACAGAACCATAATTTAACAGTCTTTAAAAAACTCTTCAGTTGAACTGTGCTTAAATTAGACTCTGCCATTTCAATACCTAATTCTTAATTGTTCCCAGGAGAAGCATGAGAAATTCCTCATTCTTTAGGCCTCTAGAGACTTTGATTTATAGGAACTRAAAACAAGATAGAATTACAAAGCTTCTTTATTTATTTTTAGAAAATAAAAATGGAAATGAAGAAGAGAGAATAAAGTAGTWGAAATCAATTTTTATAGTTAAAATATCTGATATGCTTTTTCTCAGATGTTACTCACAAGCCCATGCTTAGTTAAAGCCAAGGATACTTTGAGGTATGTGAAAACAATGACCTCAAATGCCTAAATTTCTTTTTGGTTGTAAGCCATTTTTCATCTTTGGAAATACATGTGTGCCAAATATTTCAGAAACCAGTTTATAGTCTATACTATAAACACCCTCATATGCTATAAATCCAGGGTGGCCTTTTAGCGCAGAAGAATGTTGAAGAGCACACAATAAGCATTGCAATTCAGTGCTCTAAGCCCAGACTTCCTTTATTTCACCCAGGTGTCTCACATTTTCCTCTTTTCTCCCTTTCTGTTTTTGTCAAATCACTTCAGCTTACCAGCTTGACATCTCAGGCATTATTTGTGTTTTATAAAGGCATCTGAGCCTGAGGGTTATGTGTTCACCCATACACTTGGCTGTGCCTTTAGGCCCATACACTTTAAGTAAAAAAACTTTGCTGAAATATAATTATTTGTCATACAGGATTATAAAAGTTTTCATTTTCCTTGTTGGGCCGGCCCTTTGTGCTGTAAGGAACCACTCATGCATTTCCTTGGGAAAGAAGCAGAGCATGGTGTTGATCTGGAGATCTCTACCTCTCCAAAAGTGATTCGATTGTTTAGAGTCAGACAGATCTTCCATACTAGAACCAGGTCATACTATAGTCACAATCAAAGCCTGGGTAGGTGAGATGAATTTTCAGTTTTCAGGCTTGAAYTGCAGCTTCATCAGCATCAATGTACTGCTCTTCCTTTCACTACTTCTTCACAATTGGATTTTAAGTCCTGATTTCAACTTGCAACCCTAAGCCCTATTTGCAGGAATGACAACAGCAAGAAGTGCATTAATTAGTGTCTATGATTTGTGTCTAAAATGAGACCAGCTACCTGCTGCAGATTAAGATGATTTTTAAATTTTTTGCAATATAGGGATATAATTTATTTTGGTTTAATTWATTTTATTTATTATTTTAAATTATGCTCCTAACAGTCTAAATCTGAACAATGTACTAAATCTGAAACAATGCTGGTATTTAGTACATACAAGGAAAAAGCTGTGAAATAATGTTAKCTGATGATAATGAGAATCCTTAGACTTCAGCAATAAGAGATGATGGGAATGTGTGTATGAGAAATGTATTTGGTGCCACCAAGAACAGAGAATTAGATGTGGCCATCACACCAGTAACCTCCATCTCTGAACATTCCTGTTTTGTTTTGATTGTGGACTCTTGCTCTACTGCTGAAGTAACTGAGAASTCAGTATCACACCAAGCATCATCTGATGGAATACAGGCACAGATGGACTCCAGGCAATTGGTAATTTGGAAAATACTTATGAGGACAGCATTACCATCTTCTTCACCTTTGAAGACATGGATCAGCATTAAAATATTCGCTTCTGAATTCCCCTCTTTCCAAGCAAAATGCCAATCAGTCTGCTCCAAAACAGAGTTTGGATAGGTCTCTATTACTATGGATAAATCAGGAGAAGAATTTTGCATTTTTTTTTACTTTGAACTTGATAATATCATGTTATCAAAATCTCTGTTGACTTCAGAACCGAGGGAAGAGTCAGGGTCCTTTTACTAACCTGATCCCTAAGGAAAATAATTCTGTGTAGACAATAAATAAATTTTCCCCATTTTTTTTAACACCTCTGTCGGAATATCTTCTAATTCTAGAAATATACACTGTTTTTTCTCTGAGTCTGCTTTGACTTTTGCACCATTTTTAGCTTCATGTCAATTTTAGCACTTTAGGTGTGTTGAGTGCCAAAACCACTAATTAATGCCTGACAGATGGCCCATAACTTCCTACCTGAAATTCAGCTATAGTCAAAGGAAGTGACAGTGGCTCTATAGACAGCACAGGAAAAGGAGCAAGAGCTGTCTTTTCCCTCCCAACCTTCAAGTGGGTACTACAAGCTCTGGAAAAATATATTTTATTATACATATAACATTTTATATACAAAGATTCACCTGTAAATTAAGTTGAAGCCATGTGCAATGTCAAAATGATAAAATGAACTAATCTCCTTGCAGGTTTTAAATTCTCTTTTTTTTTTTTTTTTTTTTTTTTTTTTTTTTTTTTTTTTTTTTTGTTTGTTCTTGCCTATTTGTTTTTCTGCCTGGCCAAGAGATTATTGTAAAGCAAGGAATGCTATTAATCCCTTCCAGTGACAGAAAATTAAAGCACAGAGGAGCTGAATAACTTAGACCATGACTATGGATTTCACACCTCCCAACAGTAATCACCTGAATGTCCTCTGTAGTTAATAGTCATCTGCAGAGGGCAGTGCGTTCTATTTTGGGAAGGGATGAATCAGCTGCTACAAGGAAGGGATGAATCAGCTGCTACAAGTGCCTTCTTTGTTTTGAGTACAGGGATGTTTGGCAGAGAGCTCAGAGGAGCTGTGTGCTTTTGGACAGCGCAGTGAGGTGACCTGAGATAAATTGTTGGTCTTCAACAAGGTTGGGAGTAGGCTCTCGAAATACTGGGAGTACAGTGTCTGTATGAGCCACTATTTTTCCATCTAAAGCATAATATTTGATTTCTTTTTCATGCCCTCCATGTGTATTTTGATTAATTTTAGTAAATTGTTGATGTCTATTCTGGACATTTCAGAAGGGTAGTTTTTCTTGTAGCTGTAGAATTTTTCTTGTTCTAGTAGCTGTAGGATTGAATTAAGCAAGCAAAAATATGCAAAGAAGGAAGCCTTAGGAATTTATGGATCAGTGCTATTCAAAATGTTCAGTTGTCTCTTCTAAAAACAAAATGCTTGCTTTGTTTCTTATTRAAGCAACATTGTGACTGGCTGAGGAATAATGATTATGTTAATAAAATTAGTAATTTTTTTAACTTCTACTGTCTGTGTCATTGCCATTTGGGCACTTTGGTTTTTGGTGTTGACCCTGCTTCACGTATTTTCAACTACAACTAGTAGCTTCCTAGTTGTGATAAACCCTGGGTTGTGAGGGAGWTTCTTTTTTCCCAGTTGCTTTACCTGCCTCGTGCTCTTAGGAGGCTGCAAGTCCCGTTGAGCCTGCTGGGCTTCCACTTTGCACTCCTTCAGCCACCCCCACCTGGTCACTTGTCCCCGAGGGAGGAGCAATCCCAAGGGAAATTTTATGCAATGTACAGCAGCCCAAGACAGGAGAATCTCCTGCCTGTAACTTCACAAAAAAATCCTGGTTGCAAACACAAAAATAGTAGGCTGGGAACAAAAGAGCAAGGCAGAAAATACCCTTCAATTTTTGGTAATTTCTTCTCAGGCCAAGTTCCAAAATTCCCTCTTTTTGGCAAACAAACAGGTATGCTAAATAATAATTTTTTTGGTCAGGAAAAATTACTTTCTTTATGTGATATTTAATACTAATCTATTCACGATGTTGATGTTAGAGTGGCATAAATATCCTACATTTTCTTTGMCTTTATTATGATGGATGTGTTATTAAGCCTTTGTAAATGACGTAAACTTCCCAACCACATAAAGAAGTAGAGCTTAGAAGGTTTATTGCCAAAGATTCATATTGTGTCTAGACCAAAGAAAACCGCAGTGAACGAAAATTAACCTGAGTGGAGTCCAATTTGCAGTAAACACAGATTAAATTGGGACAAATCACCATAGTTAAAAATATTGAAGGAAAGAGCATAAAGTGCAGTCTTCAATTACTTTTTCTGCAGTCTGCAGTTGAAATTATTACGACTGAAGTCCGCTTAATGGTAGGAAAATGAAGCACAGCTGGTGATGGCTTTGGTGTGGATAAATAAGGAATGCAAAAAGACTGAAACGGTAACGTTGGCTTATATTGCCTGCCAGAGGCAAGGAAGGAACTCCTTTGCTACCCAGGATATTTAACTAAGGTCTGGATTTGTTTTAGGGCACCAGACACTGAACACATTTAGCAATAATCTAAAATGAGAGACCTGATAATCAYTTCAGCATAATTATCTGCTGATTGGCTGACGTATTTTATTTGTATGTTCAGGGTTAACACACCTCTGAGGACTGTTTTAATATAGGAATACAGGCAATCTTTGTGTTTTCTCCTCATGGCACGGTTGTAGCTTTTGAACTTTTACTGTAATTCCACATTTTGTTGCAGGAAAGATGGCAGTGTGTTCTGGGGTTATGGATGTTTTTTGTTCATCATACTTTCTAGTGATTCACAATTTGTATTTCTTCTGTAAATGAAGAGCTCTCAAGTAACCATCAAGCTTTGTGAGGGTTTGATTTCAAAGGATTTTTGAACTTCAGTTGGCCATTGTGCCCCAGGCATGTCTGATATGTGGGTGGCTTCAACAACAACTTGTTCATAYAACAGAAACATTCCATTTCCCCATTTTAAACTCTGAGATTGTAAACACTTTCCTGAAAACTTGCTAAATGTACAAAACTCCCTCATCTGATGATTTTGGTATCAGTTGTTAATGTCTTTGTGCATCAGATTGGTCTGATCACTGAATTATGTAACCATTGATACCAAGGTGTTCTTGTAATAGCTCTCACATTTAATGGGACAGAGTCAAGACACTAAAAACTAATGTGCATAAGAAGATGATGTGCTTCAGCATTGTGSACTTGGAAAGTGTAGCGTTCCTGCTATGTTCCCCATGGGTAGAATGTGCTTCCTCACTTAAAAAACGAAAAGCCAAGTCCTCCCAAGCATGGCATGGAAAAAAGCAAAGAGGTCTTTTGCAAATGGCTTTCTTGACTGCTTTCCTACAGCTATTTCGTTGCAAAGAAGAGAGGAAATGACCTTTCTTCTCCACACTAAATAACAGTATGAGAAATTTGTAYTTACAAAGAGCATCTTTAAATGCCTGCTAAGAATACTTTCCTTTGGGGTTCAATGATGCTTTCAAGGAGCATGGSCATGCAAAGAAAAGAAGTTTGAGTGGTATTTAGACAGACACCCCCCCAAGCAATTGGATGTAAGTCAGAGTGATCATTTGAGTATTTAGACTAAACTGCCTTTGCCCACCAAATAATTTGGATATGTGTCACTTAGAGTGAAACTGAAGTAATCCATCAAAGCAGTACAGCCTGCAGCCCTCACTCTGCCAGCTTGAATCTGCCAGTCATGGTTTCTCACCTCCTTTAGGAAAGTGCTGGGACGTTCACCGACTTTGATTTTTCTGAGCCAAATTGTCATCTGGTAAATATCAGAATAGAGAATACAGTCATTGGCACAATACCAAGTTATTTCAGCTGAAAATCTTCCAGAGCCCAGAATGTTTAAAGGCTGGGACTGTAGCTGTCCTTCACACAGTGGTGAGAAGAGCTGGAGGAAAAGTCTGCCTAATGCTTTCTCCTTTTGACCTGCAGCTAGAACYATCCACTAGCTATGCCTTGTATGCATAGGCTACAAACACAGAGATCAAAAACCCATTTAAATAAATGAACTGATTTCAGGCTCAGCCTGCATTTAGTTATTTTTGGGTGGCACTGAAGTTATTTGAGATGCTTCTGCTTTGTAGTTATTCTAATGTTCTCAGAGTTCTATAATATATAAACATTCTCTTACTGCTCATAATTCCTTCTCTTTTTAATCCTGATTTTCCCATCTCTCTTTCTTGCTTCCTTAGTATTATCTGTTATAAGCTGAAGAAAGACCCTCAGCTGCTTTTCACAGAAAATAGTGTATATCAATTATATATTTAATACATCTRTATTTATTCACATGTTTGATGATATATTTGACAGGCATATACTAATTTTTCAATAACTGACAGGGTGTAATCAACATGAATTCATATCTTCTCACTGTGAAAAATGGCCCTTGCTGGTATCACAAAATTCTCGGGAAATTGGCTCCAGAAGACAGGGATAGTTATTTTTACATTATATTTCACCATGAGACTGTTTTAATCTCTATATCTGAAATACCCCAATGACCCTGGACTGCTCATATTAGATTAAAATGGTAATGATCTCTTTTCCATGCAGCCACATTTCATCCTTCATCCCAGTGTGCATCACTGCCATAAAGGGGGCATAATAAGTAGTTAAATTTGTAAAAAGAAGTTGGCATTACAAAATAAACACATTTAGTGAAGTGAGATTAGTGTTGACATGAAACCTCTCATCAACTGCAAGACTAGATATAGAGAACCAGATTTCATCTGTGGTGTCACCTGCCAACGACCCCTGATTCCAGCTGGAGACATGGTGTGCAGAATTCAGCATGTGCTCAGTAGTCAAACTGCTGGCACCACATTGTCAAAAATGCCATCTGAAACCTGACAAGTGAGAACATAAGAAGATGTATTCCTGTGTGAAATACACTGAAGCTCCTTGAGCTACCACCTGAAAGGTGTGGAGACAGCATTACTCCCATGGAGGCTGAGACAGTTTCCCTGTTGTGCCCTGGAGCCGAGTGGATCTGGACACTGGTGGCTGTGGCATTGCTGTGGCCAGTGGTCAGTCTCAGATGGACCTTCCCTCCTCGTGTGCTTCCTGGTCAGCCCAGCTGACCTCCAGATATTTGTCTGTCTGTGAATGTCGTGGGACATACTAAAACATTAGCCATGGCTGGGCTTTGAGTAGTAGCCAAATAAACAGTTTTGATACAAGGAGCACAACCTGAGATTAGCTCAGTTGGTTACAGCATGGTCTCAATAATAACAAGTTGTGGGTTTGATCCCTGAATGGGCCATTCACTTAAGAGTTGAACTTGATGATCCTTGTGGGCCACATCCAACTCAGGATATTCTGTGATTATGTAGAACTTAATTAGATATTGTTACTTTTTTCAAGAAAGGATAAAAACCAAAGGGTTTTGAGGAGTTTCAGATAAACAATTTCTCCCTCTAGGGTTAAAAACTGAAATAAATAAAGAGAAAAACCATGTACATTAGAATAGTTATCCTTCTAGTGAAACCACTGTCAACTGTGTATCCGATGATAATTATTTAATTTGATTTCTTGTTTCACTAGTTTCACTAGTTCTCTAATACCTCACTTTTCACTTGTGCTCTGGAACTTTTAGAAATCCTTTTGGGATCTGCCATAGAGAGTGTGAGTATCCAGAACTGGTATGAGTACAYATGTTTCTCCTGAGGTTGGGAAGTTGTCTGGGACTCACTGTCTGCTGATAAACCAATTTATCTAAGCTTCTAGACAAAATTATATGGTGCTAGGCTAAAATTATTTTAGCAGATATTATCCTCATCTTCAAGGTTCCCTATGTCTGTACAATTCAGTGTTTTCTCTAAGAAGCTATGTCAGCTATAATTAAACAAACCAACATCTGTTATTTTCTATGTGACAGAATTCACTGTTAGCTGACCTCCAAATTTTCCATCATCTAAAACTATTATTTTCCTTCCTTCCCARATCCTTAATAGAGTTAAAATCTCAAGTTCTCACCCAGAGGTAAACAATCTGAAATAATCTCAGAATTACAGTGGGACAAGCGTGTTGTCATCAGCTGGGAAATAGCCTTTCTCCGAGGGGCAAGACTCCATAAATCACCTTGCACTGCAGCAAGAAAGCAGAAAAGCACTTCAACAGTCAGTAAGAACAAACTTCTGCAGTAAAGGCAAAGGAATTTTGGGCAGTTTTCCTTGTGCTGTGGTTCTGTAACATGGCAAGAATCAGCAGCTGAAACAATCCCATCTTTCAAACCTCTCTAATCTAGAAATTAGCAATCCTGATTCTTGATCACAATTGGTATTTTTGTGTGTTTCACARGGAAATTAACACAGCTTACTTTCACTAGGATGTGAGGTGGGGATCTGTCACACTTATTCCAGGAGTGTTCCCAGGATGATGTAGCTGRTTTTGATGGAATGCTGTAGCCTGGCTGTGCTGGAAGCACCTGTGCACTCTGGTGAAGCTCTGTGAAATTTGCATGCTCATCCTGCATTACTGAAACTCAGCTACCTCTACAGCAATTTATAACAACATAAATGTGTGCAACAGTTTATGACAGAATGAAAAATTGCAATTTGAAATGTATGAGCAATTTGGGACAAGAGGATATTATACTACTCTAGCTGRGCATTTACTGAGGGGCTGAATTAATGTCCTTGTTCTTCTCAAAAGTGCTATTGACATTTAGTTGAGTAAAAGTTATTTAAGCCACTAAAACCTATCTGAACAGTATTTTCCAGGACTACAGTATATGGAGATGCTAGTATACTGGAGGGAATAATACTCCTTTCAAACAGCCAACATCACTACATCATGATCAGCTTTTTTTTTTTTTTTTTTTTTTTTTTTTTTTTAAAGCCTCTATTATGTCTGTGAATTTATGAGATTACAAATGCAAGAAGCTGGGTAAATGTAAGTTCCACAGGTTTTATCTAGTGGGACAACTGAGAGTTGCTCTACCAACACTTTAGAGACTTCTGTAGGTCAATTCATTGCCAGGTGTTTGTTACACTGAAAGTGGATGTTTAATATTCGGTAAGAAAATTTTCCTGCACAGGTTGAGGTAATAAGCATCTTTACTAAATTCCAAATACTATTTCCATCCAGAGTGTCCTGCTCTACTTGGATCCTTGTTTTCTATCCCATGTCTTGTGACCATCCACTGCCTTGCCTTTCTCATTACTGCCATGTCCCAGGTCTTTGAGTTGGTTTATTGTTTGTTCTGTTTTTCTTTGCTTTGTTTCATTTTGGCTTGGAGTTTCTTTTCCCCTGAGCTTGGCCCCTTCGTCTTTCACAGAACCCTTCCTATTATCACCTTGTGAGCAGGGAATGATGGGTTTCTTRCACATTCCATGTGGGTGTAGGATGCAGCAGAGGAAATAACAAGATGCCTGTCCTGTGCAATAGCTCCAAGTGCAGTCAAGTTCTCCCAAGTTATTAATTTTCAGTGTTGTGATGGAGAACTGTCTTTAAAGTTCTCTTTATTTACAGAAGAGATTATGTATTAAATTATTCTTTGCACACATGCCTCTGCTCTGCCCACCTGTCCCTCAATGCCTTTCCTCAGCATACTCTAAATACTTTAACAACCAGATGTGTTTGTGTGGCTGTGCTGCAAACACAGTATTAATGGAGCTGTGAAATAAGGGGTTAGTGAAGGATGACCATATGATTCCTGCTGCAGAATGTTGTAAATATGATCTTTTCTTGTATCTAGAAATAAAAAAAATTTGAAGGCTGTGATTGCTGCTGCTTTGTGGTAAAACAATCCCCCCACYGTATAACAAACCCAAATCCTCTAAGCCAATTGTTCAAAACTGGCAAGCACAGGCATTAGTTCATTTCAGGATTCCAGATTTTTAAAAAAACACTATTTGTTTTAATAAGAAGCAATGTATTTTTCTGTAGATTTTTCTCTCCCATCTGCAATAAGTTTACTGAACATTTTGTCTTATGCAGAAGCAGAATAAGTTTCACAGTACAAGAGGCCTGACCACAAGAAAGCTCCAACCCAATGGGTTATTTGATTATGATAATCTCCCTTAAGAGCACCTTAAACAYAAACCTTATGTTTAAATCTGAGTGGAGACAGATACTTTTCAGTCCTATAATTCAGGTAATTCAGGTAAAGACAATGCACCATTAATGTGTAGCATGTTTTTGGTTGCTAGCACAAGCAAACAGGAAAGCCCAGTAAGGTTTGCACTTTTCCACTGTTTTCCTTCAATGGCCTTGAGAGAGGCTTTGTTGGGTGTATGATTTTGAAAATATACATACATCAACTCTTCGAAAAGAATTTATCCTGGAGCATTCCTCTCCTTTGAAAAAACATATTTTAAAGGTACTTTAAAGGTAGAATAATTATTGATGTGCTACTGCCCTGCAGTGAAATACTAAAGAGACCTACAGGTGCACCTGTGTTCGCCTCAAGGCTCTAGTTTGATGTGATTTCTTCAAGTTATTTTGGTTCTTTCAGGAATTAGTTACAACCTGTTGATCACACACTCTRGAAGCTGCCACCGACAGCTTCTTGTTCCTCATCTGACAACCAGTTATTTTTATCATAGACACATCTTTTGGTCACCTGTCCATTGCATTTGGCATCAGGATAGACAAGGCAGATCCAATATTTCACATGGCTACTTTTCTTTTTGACRTGGTTCTTTTTCCTTGCCATGAAGATATTTGAAATATCCCAGTCTTGTTCTAAAGCTCCTTTATTTTATTGTATTTGACTGTATTTTATATTATTTTCTAGATAAAGGTTTRTTTTTACAGAAGTCTGCAAGAACCTTTAAATGGCCTAAGAGTGATTATTTTTCAGCAATGTTGTGTATAGGATGTGATATAAACTATTATTCCTTTGTAATTGTATGAGGCCTGGGAACATTGTGGATCAAGTCCTCAGCACACAAAGCGCAGTCCAAGTGCAGACTTCAGAGTTCATTAATGCTGGTTTTGCACAGATATATGATATGGTTGGTTTAAATATGTGGTAACAGTTTAATATAATGCCCACATTAACATCACAGTTAATGAAGATCTTTAATATGTGAGAGCATGGATGACCTAAAAAATTCTAAATGTTATCAAATTTTTATGTTTATTTGAACTTGCAATAAATCACTAGATGCAAAGATAATACTGTGACTTGTTTCTTTTATCAATCTATTGAAATTTCTGTTAAAATAAGAATATATGTGAAATGCACAACCCAAATTTTAATTGTAAGCCTTCATTCAACATATGCTCTAACTTATTTCAAAGTTTATGTTTATATTCCTGCAAGTGATATTGCTAGGCAAAAACTTCCATTGCTGTTTTAAAAGCCCTGGCTTGGTTATTTTGAATTATTCTTCTGAGTATTTTAGTAAAACCACAATAACCTTCACAGGTTTCATGGTTGTAAAGTAACTAGATTTATATTACATGATGCCCTGTTATACTTYGGTAATAGCTTCAATGACTTCTGGAAAAATATTATCATGTTTCACTTGAATTGAAATATTTCTGGATGCAGAACACAAAACCCAAGATATTCTTCACTGATACTTAAAAGGGGAAAAGGACTTTTAGTGTAAGGAAGCCAAATAGTAAGGCTGCTTTGTTCCCCTTGGAGAACAAAGGGGAAGAAGAAATCTCTGATAGTTCTGATAGTGTGCTATAATTTTATCTGCTTTTATGGCCAAACTGAGAAAGACAGAAATGTTTGTGCTATATTAATAGGTGACTGCCATTGCAGCTATGTAAAGGGACTTTTAAAATTAAAGTAAGAATCCTGAAATCTGAAAACCATAGAAAGAAATGCTGGAAAATTTTCTAGAATTTGTTTTATCCCTGTATACCTGGAAATGTATATGTATCTTGTCAGCCTAACTGAAACAGATGGTCAGGCTGGATTTTACTTTTTGGGCAGCACTTTTCCTGCAAGAGAAAGAAAGGAGCTTGAGAATGCTTAAGT
>NW_026623232.1:8461598-8487167 GCF_030028575.1 Malurus melanocephalus
TCTGTACACAAAATGAAGGTGCTTGAGCTGCTTTGAAACAAAATCTTTTCTGCAGGGTTTATCAACTTATATATAACAGTTGAGAAAAAGCATGAAGCATGCCATGAGGATCCTTCATTTAGTGTGAGTCAAGAATACTGAAACTGTAATATTTTTTCCTTCTATGTATTATTTAGACCTGTGCTTTGTTTTTTTCGGTGGATTCTAGTGAGTTGTTGCTAAAAAAAGGGTGACTGTTTTGATTTTTGGTGCTTTTGAAACTTTCTCATGAGTTTCTTAATTAATCTTAGCAATAGATTGGCTCATCTCATTAACATAATGAAGTGCATTTTGCTTTAGCAAGACGATAGAAAATTGTAGAGAAAATGGAAGATGTTTCTGCTGCAGAAATTCTTTTAGTGTGAGGGACAGGTTCTGAGGTCCCTGTGATTAATAGACATAATTAGTTTACAAAGGCTGGAAAACAAGGTTATCTGATTTTGTGATTTACTCTACACCATTGCTAGCCAGAATCAATAGGATAATGATCAGCTTTTGCCTCAGCATGGGCTGGAGAAGAGTGGCAGAGAGAAAATTTATAGCTTTTTGTTTTGATCACCCTCCACGTGATAACTGAGCATTGTTAATGTTGGCTTTCTCTGCTGTGCAGTGTCTTACCAACAGTACCTATGACTCATTGATTTTGGAAAAGTGGCTGAAAGGCCATCTTCCAAGACACACTTTATCACCTGCAGTAAGATGATGTATCACTATCAGCCTTCAGGGTCACTTTTAGGATATGTACAGTAGGTATTCAAGCAYAAGCAAAGACTCTATGGCTCTGTTTCTTCAGGAGCCTTTGCAGAATAGCTGTATGATGTTAAAATAACTGTTGAAATAGGAGTCACACTGTTCATGACAGCACAGGCTTCCTGGAACATCTACTCTGAGCATCTGAGCAGGTGTTACTGAAGGAAATCAAAATCAAACACAAAGCCTAGGTTTATCATGCTAGACACTAGATGTAGTAAAAAATTAAATGTATGTAAAGTTCACGCCGATGCCTGAAACATGACTTTCTCAGAAATKAATGCTAGAATGGATCTTCTGGATCACTAAATCCATCCTTTCATGTTCTGGGAACCCTATCATGTTTAATCATTGATGAAGCTGACCTGAGTTCAGTTTTATTTGTTTTTACTAAGTTTTTACTGAGTTTCCTATTTGATTTGAGGGAAATGGCAGCAGTAATTACAGATCCTGAGCGTTGGCCTATTTGATACAGAAGTGGTATCTGACATGGCTAGGTAGAAGACCAAATTTTTCTGTTGAAAAGTAGGCCCCAAAGTTTCAAGAGAGATTTCTCAAACTAAATGAAACCTCTGCAACACAGTGAGTGCAAAGATCTGAGGATTGTCTTTGGGTCACTTGGTAAAATGAAGGAAAARTTTGTCACGTTTACCTCTCACACCAAATTCTGAGCATTCAAAAATTGTGCGTGCTACCAGGAGTCTGTTACCAATCCTTATTTACACAGAAAACACCAGCCTCCTTTATTAAATCAGGAGAACTTGGGTGCCTTGGGTTTGAACTTCTCTGAGATATTTCAGTTATTAAAAGAAGTTTTTTTTCTAAACCATACGATGYGTATGGGAAACGCATCATACAGGTGGACTGCACACAGTTCTGCTGCATAACCATGCTCTAAGCTCTAAACAAGTTCAAAGGCTACTGGAAACCTTTTAGCTTCTGAACCCTGACAGCTGATTCCCCATGATTAGACAGCCATGGTCAGCTGGAATGCCTTAGTTTGAGAATTCTCTTTAATTACATTAAATTACATTGCATCACGGTATGTGATACAGTATGGCATGTTTTGATAATGTCATTGAGAACCAAAAAAGTGTCACAGATCCTTTGGAAAGAAGGCTTTGAAAACCTAAGTCCTCAAGGGCAGGATCTTTGTCAGCAGTGGTAAATGTGTCTGCAATAAATTGCTTGCTTGAAGCGAAGCAAAGGTTAAGCACACGTGGCAAAGTGCTGTAGTGTCCACTAATAAAGCACTCGGTGCATGCAGCTGTCATGTGAAGCTTTTTCTGACAATCTTGAAGACTGTTTAAAGTATTTTGCAGAACAATTCTTGCAGTAGTGAGAAATTTCCCCTGAATTATTCACTTGACAGCTGGAGATGCAGCTGTTAAAAACAGCTCTATAGGAAGAAAAGAAATTAAAATGGGTAGGGAGAAAAATAATAATAAACCAAGGAAATGAGGAAAATGAAAAGAGTTTGTTTGAGTGAAAGAAGCGTGTACAGCGGAAATGTGCTAAGRAATGTGCCCGGGAAAAGCAACATTTTTCTGCATTTTCTCCTCAACTTTTTTCCTTCTGTAAATTGTACACATTCAGGGGAGGGGAGGCAAAAAGCAATTTATGCAGCTCGATATCAGATTGCACTTTCCTGACRAGGTCCATCACCCTCAGAATCTGCAAGTGTTTGGGAAGGTGGTGATGCTTGCAAATCAGCCTGCAAAGAAAGAGCACTGAGCAATCTGACTTCTTTTTAATGAAAAAGGAAGCAAAATACCAGACTCCATTTAGGATGTTTTTCTTGTTGTGTTTTTTAAAGTACAGGATTACACTAACAAAATGCTACCTGGTTATTATTTATATTTCAGATTATGCCATTCATTTATAGGCTGTATTATTAACATGGTAATACTTCATATCTCAGTCAGGCATTGGCACTCTGTTATGTCAGGAATTTTACTGTTTAGCATCAAATTCTCATTCCTGAAAACTGTCTGTGAGGCAGAATGTTGTAGTTGTATCAAATGGGACAATGGATAAAAAAGAGGATGGGGACGAAAAAGAACCAATGCAAAAGATCCATAATTTATTAGTATGGAAAAGCTCCAGCTGGAGAGCCCAACACACCTCATACCATGCTTCATATTTATAGGGAGCTGCAGCAAGGAAGTGAAGGGCATTATGTGGAACAGGTATTACATATCAAAATATAGGGCTTGGATCTCAGTTAGAAAATGAGATCCCACACATTGCTTAATTTTTAAGTAAAAATGCCACATGTAGGTGTTTGTAAAGAATTGTAGTGAAAATATATTGCTGCATGGTTAGGTATGGAAGGGCAGCAAGGCTTTAGATCAGAGATCTGCATTTGCTTTCTGATTCTGCTGAGTTCAGACACTTTGAAATGATTCCTAAGCTGCTAACAAAGTTTGGAGAGAGGGGTGTGCTTATGTCCTAGTAATTTAAAATATTCTTGAGACATTTTGCTTGGAGTTTGGCTTCAGCTTTCTGCTTAATTGTAAAACTGACTCTGCTACAATAACAGCTGCAATGGCACATCCCTGGTATAAAAAAGGGAGGACAGAGCTTGACAGAATGCAGATATGAAGCTTGTATGCACTTGTTATATGAGCTGTTTGTATGGCACTGGTGAAGAGGTTTCTTTTCCTAGCATGTAAATGTGTTGTACTTTCTGTGAAACAATACTTATCTGAAAATGGAGCAATTCCCACAAACCATAATTACCTACCCTGGATCTGTGGGCATCCTCCCCACTCTTGTAGGGAAGAGCAGCAATGTGCAGCAGCAGCAGCTGGCAATGCAATGAGCCTGTGATTCAGAGAAGCCTTGCACTAATCACTGCTTGGAATTGGGGCTGGCTTAAAAGAGGAAATGAGGAGATAGCCAAAAGCCTGGCTGCTGAGCCAGGGAAATCGAGCGAGATCCCTGCATATCAATATAATGCCCTGGATATTTCCATGGAATATCAGTATATTTCTCAGTGAAAAGTGCCCATTGGCACTCACCAACTTGTCACAGCAGACAAAAGAGCTCCCTCTCACTCCAGGCTCACAATGATATTGCTATCTGCCATCTGTCTGTCAGCCTTTGTGAAAAGCCTGAAGTGCAGAGAGAAGACACTATTCCTTCATCCAGAGGATTGTTTGTATTAGATAGATTTAGTGGGAAAAATTGGATACCGAAGCTCCACTGATGAAACTTAGTCCTTTGATCCTATGACTTTCATTGATTCCATAGTTTCCATTGCTAGATCCAAGAAATCACATTGCTCAGGAGACTGAGAAGACTGTCAGAAAGAGTCAGATGTGAGACTTCTAATTTCCCAAATAAGATGGAAAAACAAGGGCCTGCTTCATGTGAGGTTTCWCTTGCAGTGAAGGTCCCAAAGGAGATCTTCAGTGAAGGACTGTGCACTCCATTCACCAAGGCTTTGGGAAGGGTCCAGCTTTGCCTCTCCTGGACTGTCTGTGTCTGTGAATTTTGATTGCCTTTTCCTATTACAATGCAACGTCTAATTGTTACTTGGAGGAATATCGAGTCACAATTATATGGTTCATTTAGTCAATATGTCTGCAGTCATAAATCCGCTGTCTCTGCCTTTACTTCTTTAATCCTCACTTGTTGCTACATTTTAATATTATCTTCCCTCAAACCAGACTGCTTGTTCCTTAAAAGACTTGAGCTCATGCCCTCATTCCTGGTGTTGTCATGGCCACAGGGGTCACATGGCATTTATTTATCCAGCATTAGGAGAAGAAACCACCTTTAGGTGGTGCTCCTTTAACATATCRTTCTGTTCCACTGAAGAAATCAACCAAGCTCTCATCCTTAGTGATGGAGCRTGGTATGCCAAAGACATAACTAAAATATTCAGACCAACGGAGAATGATCATCAACCCAAACAATCTAGATCTGATTGGTCTGAAAGTGTTGCATAGTAAGAAAATAGTTACTTCGGAAACAGAAGAAAATTAAATAACTGTGCTTCAGGATTAAGGCTTCTCCAAGAGCGGGCTATATTACAAATATTTTTAAAACCTAACATTGGTACTAGTCTTCTGGAAAGGCAGCCTGGGATTCAGTACTGAACTTCCCTAATGAGAAAGGAAAGCAGTTTTGTTTAAGACATTTTTTCTGCTCTAACTTTTTAAATCCTTTTTCCTTTGAGTTGAATTATTCTTTATTGGAGTTTCAGCATGGGCTTTGAGAGAATAAAATACCCCTTCTTGAACTTCAGGTATCTTTGAAATACAATCACAGTTTAATTCTAAAGGTGAGTGAGTAGAGGGAAATTTGTAAAACACCCAACTGGCGAGGAATAACAGCTTCTACTTATGACAAATATTTACTTGAGAGATTCCTATTGTGACCTCTGAAACTGGAGGATACCTTCTAGTTCGCCAAGTTTTAATTTTGTTACAAAGCTTTTTACAAGAAATAGAGACAAATAGAAGCAGTGCCTTGGGAAATACATGGARACTGTAGTTTGTGATCCAGTGATGTCAGTGACAGTCAAAGCAATGCTGCAGTCRAAACGGGGCCAAAAGCTCAGATGAGGAGCAGATGGGGGCCGTTCTGGAAAACCAGAGCACAGGGCTCCGGCAAACAAAGCAGTGGAAGTGCCTATCATCTCACACCCTGCCCTCCTTCAAAGGAGGTGTAAGGTGAATCTGTCCCAGATGTACAGAGCACACTAAGTACTCTACCAGAATACTGAAGCAGGGTGTCTATCAGACAAAGGAACAAACAGTTCCCACATGTTTCTCACCCTCTCTCTCAGCTTATCCCAGACCAGCTCCTCATTCTGAACAGATTAGCACCCAAGCCTCTTTTTCCTGTCTGGCAATTTGATGCTTGTTAAGACGGTTCCCTCTGTCTCACTCGCAGTTGGGCCAGCTGCAGCCTGTGACCTTCTGGTTCTGCACAGGTTGCTGCATTTGGAAACAGCTCATGCTTTGGCATCAGTTCATCTCGCTCCCTTCTGGTTTGCTCCGAGGCTGAGGAGTCTGGCAAATCTGCGTAACTCACACCTCCAACTGCAGCAACAGTAACAGATGCAAGTTTTGCTTTCCCTGCCACTCTCAGCTGCTGAATGGAGTTTAATTGGGGTTCTGTGGAAGCTGGAAGACAGAATTTTCTTGTTTTTTGTGTGCATCTTGATTTGCTGCTGAGGCACATCAGGCAGCAGGTATCAGTCACAGAAGGRAAAATCCACAGCCTGTCCCTTTCCAGGGACAACAGCGGAGCTCTGAACTCAAATTTATTTCCAGGCATAGATGAATGCATGCCCAACCTGAAATTGTTCTGCTTAGATACTTTAATTTGGTTCATCTTTATGGCAACATTCTTAATAATGGGAAATGAGGAGTAGTTTTCCTTTTTTTTTTTTTTTTTTTTTTTTTTTTTTTTTTTTTTTTTTTTTTTTTTTTTTTTTTTGTTGTTTTTTTGAAATGGTATGATTATCATTGCATTTGAATTTTATAAGCTTTGTAATTATGTATGCCTGGCATTTCTTTGTATGCTCTGACATCAGATGATATATGGGATAGCTATCACAAGACAAGATCTGTTAATTTTTTTCCCTAAAACAGAAATGTTGGATCTAATRTCCTGGATCCATTTCAACTTGGATAGCTGATCTTTATCCAATAAAATTGCCTTAATTYAAGATGTTCATAATATTATTTATCTTCCTGTCTTAATCTGTAGTTACACCGTCTGCTGCTAAAGAGTCACCCCTRCAGCAGCTCAGATATGATTACATTTCACAAAAGATAAAGCAATCCTTAGCTAAAGTCTGTAAATTTGATTKCCATTATCTTGCAAGTAAATGAATATGAGGTGCTGTTATCCTTCACCCTTGTCTGAACCCACATGGCAGCAGGAGCACAGGCAGTGATTGAAGGCACAGCAGGTGCTGGCACAGAACATCTGCTGAGCTGTGTTGACAGAGGCCTTCAAGGGGTGATTTCTGGTGGAACTGTTGGAGTTCCTTGCTCTGTTTAASTTATTGTTAGTGTTTGTTTCTATATGCATAAATAATGAAGCRAAATTATCTCAGCAGGAAGACAGTGCGTTCACGGAGGCAAATACAATGAGCATGAATGCAGAGCCCCATCTTAAGATCCCTTGCTAGGACTAGTCTCTCCTTTTCATGATATATCCTGAAATTATTTTCTATTCTGGGTGCATGCTCAGCTGGACTCRTGAATGTAACTGCCCAAAGAGGAAGGTGGATATTGATCATCTCAGAAACTGAGGGAAAGATAGAGGCAGGAAATTTCAGAAACAGGACAAGAAAATGAAAAGAAAGAAAAGACAAGAATAAAAATAGGAAAGGAATCATTTTGGTTTCTGATCTCAAAAATATAAATGCAAGCACTACTTCTTTTATTTTTAATCATGTTATTGACTGTAGGATCAGTATCCATGTAGGAATGCAGTTTTGAACCCAAAAGTATTATTAGGTGTGCCATGGGATATCTGTCTCAAGGTTGATATCTGAGCACAAAAAGCTTTGTATGGAAGAATCTCATTCAAATCTAATCACATACATAGACCACATAAATGGACAGCTTGAAGAAGCCTTGAAAAAATCTTTTGCTCCTAAAAGCTTTCCTGTCTCCCTTTTTCCACTTTCCCTGCAGTTTTATTGGATGGATTAACAAGAGCTATTGTCTCTGTCTACAGATTTTGCCTTCTTCAATTCACACATAAACAGACAAGGTAATTAATCTGCATTTTCATGAGTGCTGTGAAGTCCTGAGCTCTGCTCCATTTCTGAGCAGCTGCATCACAGCTTCAGCTGCAGTGAACAGCACGACTGACAGTGAACTTCTGAGTGGTGAGTGCAGGAAGATCATCCTTGATATTTTCCCAAATGGTGTAAATCACAGTTGGGCAAGTTAAAAAAACAGAACTCTATTGATTTGCACTGGCTGCTATTTTAAATAGGCTGGGAAGTTCTTTGAGAGGAAAGGGTTTGGGAAAAAAAAAGAAGTTATCAAATAGGAGCATCAAGTCTTAAAATTCACAGTGGAAAAGCTATATGGGAGACTTAAGGTCAAAAAAATAAAAAAAAAACAATAGAAAGTTTTTTCTGTGGATGATTATGTGCCTGTTAGAAAAACTTAATTAACTTTTTCAAGCCATTAAAAATCCTACATAAGTGTGTAACGAAAAGTACTCCATGAAACATTCTGGAGTTGGATCAGAATTCCAAGAATCTAATATGGCTCCTGTCTGTGTTGCAAAATGCAATTGATTTAAGTAATTAGTGGTAAAGGATGCTACAAATTAGATCAATCTGTCAGTAAGAGGAAATTAATGCTTCTCCTCCATTGCCTCTTCCAACTYATATCTTCAGAACAGACTTTGAAAGAAGCATGCATGCAATAAAAATGTCACACTACCATCAATTTGGTTGTTGCACCTCAAAGCTGTTTGTGGTAACTGTTTCTGGATTGTCATAAAGAACAACTTTCATGATTTTTGTTTGAACATCATAACCTGTTGATTTTAGATTAACTATAGGTTTGTTTGTTTGGTCTTTTTAATAGGAGCTGACAGCTAATGCTATTAGGAAAACACAAATTTTATAACAGAAATAAAAAGAGCCAGAAAGAAAATGTCTACAAGCTATTATTGGTTTTACAATGGCACTTGAATGCTTATCTATATTTAGGGTGCCTACAAGTGCTTTTCTCCTCTGAGTGACTCTCTGCTGTGGTTTAATCTGAATACCCCCTTGAGGTTATTAGATACAACCTGAACTACCCAATACTGCAGTTCCATAAGAAGGGAAAGCTGATAAATCCTGATATTGCTGTCCCAACTTTTACTTAAATCTGATAGYTTTGCTTTCACACCATTGCCCCCACTCAAGATCCTTGTTTTGGCAGCAGCACTTGTCGCCATGCAAGGACCTACAGCAAGTTAGGATTAACTTTGYTTTGTGAGGATCATTTCCTCAGTTCAGCTCGCTCACAACTGTTTATATTGCTGTGCTGGCACAAGGGAGGAAGGAGATATGGGAAATGAGCTTTTGGGAAAAGACAGACAAAAAGACCCTGTATTTGCAGCAGCAGTGAGATCTTACATTAGCTCAAACTGCTCCTGGAATGACAATCTGAATTAATCTCAATAATTCACATGAGGCACCACCTAATGCATTGGCACTTTTAGGCAGAGATCCTACTCCACCCTGGAATTTCACTCTTCTCACCTTTCCAGACTCAGGCATGCCTTCCTTTAGTGGTGTTGGTGCTTGCCAGACTGAGCAATGACCAGATTAAAATTTCTAAACCAGCAGTCACCTGCACTAGCCAGAGGAAACAAATGGATTTCTCCAGATTACAGAATTGAACTGTCCCAGGAAAGTGCCTGACAAGCACCAGAACTGATACAGWGGAGAATAGGCGATCGTGTAGTCARGAGAAGGAACAAATCCTCCCCTTTTGACAGTGGAGAGCTGCTACATTGACTCAAAAATACTGGGCACAAATAAACTGTTATATTAAATATTCCCAGAAACATTCCCAGACAATTAGGCCAACTGGCACACAATGGCCCATTGACTGTGCTAACACGGTCATTCTCATAAACGCCAAAATACGCTGGCTGCATGCAAACTGCCTTTTGGGAAATGTCTCTGGAATGAGCTGTCCTTGGGAGAAAGTTAGTTATGACCTGCCAAAATTGTAACAGGCAGTGTTTTAATAGTTTTCTACTATGGATGGCTGGGTTGCAGTGCCTGGGAATGTTCCCAGATGCTTTGCATGTAGCCTTTGTGTCTAACACCGTGGAAACCCAGGTCTCTAAATACTAGAGATCTGCCCAGTATCTTGCTGCCCCTAAATCTTGGTTTTTAGTGCACTGTCTTGGTGTTCTGGAGTTGCTTGGATTTGAACTCRTGCATAAAAGGAACACTTTAAGCACTAGTATCCTTACAATTGTGGTGACTACTTCTGTTTTTCCTATGATTTTGTTGATATGAGTTATTGACATACTTGAGCTYGTCTGTCTATTCCAAATGTATTTGAAATGCTCCTTCTGATCAGTTGAGTGTCTATATTTGCTTTTGAATTATTTTTCTGCATTGTATAGGCAATTTTATTTTTTCTAAGCGTATGTTTCCTTAACTGGTTAAATATTATAATAGGTAAAATGTATGGCTGTAGAGTCCTGGTAGGCAACAATATCAGCTACCACGAGTGGTCTGGGCTCTTCCAAGATTTTGAAGTGGCAAATGAATTTGTGATATATTTTTCATTTGATTCAGGACCTCAGCTAAGACATGTTGAAGTCAACCGCAGTTTCTTCATCCCCCTCAAAAGACAGGTCATGAGGAAATAATGCTACCATTTCATTTTTCACTGAACACCTGCATTCTCCATGACAGTTTCATTTCYCTTTTTAAAAATCCTTTTTGCTGAATTCCATTTTCATTAAAAATCATTACTCTTATACTTTGTGTAATATCCAATCTCAGTGCATTGTTGTAGCGGGGCCATTTGATTTATGATAATACAGAAWAATGGTCAGCACCAGGATCCCATAATAAAAATACTTGGTGAAAGTTTTCATGATGTTGCACAAATGTGGGACATGCAGAACAGAGATAATCTTCTGCATGCTTTGAATATATGGCCAGTTGACAGCCACAGGAAAACAGAGGAATGACAAAACTCAAGACTGCTCATACCCCTTATTTGTGGGGATATTCAAAAGAATTCAAAGTGCAGTGCAGCCTGTTACATCACTGGAATCAAAGTAATGTGATCACAAAATCTTCTGTATAGTGCAATCAGCTGTCTGTGAGACAGAAATGATTCCAGGAAATGTAATGGGCCAGACAATGTCTCTCTACCTCTCAGTTTGCTGCTCAGTTCATTCAGTATGTACAGTGCTGTACCCATTAGATAAAATATGTAATCAGGCAGCCATAAGAGCACCTAGAGACTGTCTTAACCATCCAGGAAGCCTGCAATTCATTCCTCAGCCAAAATGCCACTCTTGTCTCCAGGAACTGATGAATTTAGATCATTATCTTTAAGACATATAGTTTTGGCTCTGATTTTCTAAGATCATTTGTCCTCGTGTGCCAGGCTAAATTCTTGCTAGGGTTACCAAAAGCCTGTCTTTTAGGTTCCCTGTGCATCTGGTGATATGTATGGGTTTTTTTGGTCTTTTTTTCCCCCCCCGAATTTTAATGTGGTGCTCCAGAGAGCTGCCAGAGCTGCTGTGTGTATGTGTCTAAATGGCTGGATTCCAAGTTTGGGAACAGCAATCAACATAAACTTGTCCATCAGTAACCCACAGTTCTCCCTTTGATTCATTTGATTGTTTAATAGGAATGGGTGGAACCCTTATATAGTTATTAAAATGATTTTTATAATATACCTCCATAGAAAGTGCCATTACAAGTCATTATTAAAAAAAAAACAAAACATTCTGCACATTCATCTCAAAACCTTTTATGTCACTTAAAACACAATAGTACTACCAAAAAATTCACCCTTAAGATAGCCCTCCTGTGACTTTCTCATACTGTGTGGGCTGGATCACACAGCCCCCACTTTCACCTGCTCTCATGCAGGTTCTCAGTTCACACAGTGGCTCTGAGGTATCTCACAGCTCTGCCTTTTTCTTCAGGTGCCAAGGGCCAGAGGATGCAGCCTCCTGAGGATCAGCCTGTGTGACTCCTGCAGTGTATTCTCCTTCCAGACAACCTTCACCAAAGCCCACAGAGTTCTTCTCACAACTTTCCAAAATGTATTAGAAGTAGATTAAAAACGTAGTACTGAGCAGTTCTACTGATGCAAAGTGAACTTTGTGGCCAGAATAGAAACTCTTGGATACAGTGGAGAAACACTTTGAAATRCTTTTAATGCATCCATAAATCAAATGAGCAGTTTGTAGAAATTCTCTGTATTCCCTGGCAATGACTGTGTGCCTTGGTGAGGCACCACCTTCATTTGAGCTGTCAAACGCTCTTTGTCACATTACCTGAGTGACTGAACAGCAGYGGGCAAGTCAGTCTCCTCCTCTGAGCCTTTTCCTCTCCCAGCTGTCTCAGCTTTCCTCACAGCAGAGATGTTCCACTTTTTTTTTATCATCTTCAAGGCCCTTTGCTGAACTCTCTCTGGTAGGAGATGCTGAGGGAACTGRGGTTGTTCAGTCTGGAGAGGAATTGACTGAAGGGAAACCTTATGTCTCTCTACAGCTCCCTCAAAGGAAGTTGTGGTGAGGTGGGGGTTGTCCTCTTTTCCCAGGCAGGAAGCAATAGGATGGGATGGCATGCCCTCAAGTTGCAGCAGGGTAGGTTTAGTTTGTATTGCATATTGGGAAAAGTATCTCCAGGGAAACGCTGTTCAAGTACTGAAACAAGCTTCCTAGGGAAGTGGTGGAATCACCATCCCTGGACGATGTGTAGATGTGGTGTCTGGGGACATGGTTTAGTGGTGAGCATGGTTTTTTAGTCACAGATAGAGAGAGAATTCCTGCCATGGATTGCAGTCTGCAAGATCTCCTACAGTGGTAAGAAAAGGAAAGTGATGAAGAATTATTTCTGTTTCTTGCATGTTTTGTGATTGTTTCAGTAATAATCATGACTGCTGTTTTTAACTGCAGGGTTAACAAAATATGAGTAGGACATCGTGAGTGAATCAGAGAGATGGAATAGAAAGGAAGATGCACAGCATATCATTTGCCAGGAATGAAATTAKGTGTATGTGTGTGTGCATTGATATAGAAACCAAACAGGATGTTACTGTTATTTCTTTTTCCGTTACCACTGAGAAAGTGCCCTGAAGGTGTTGATTGGTAAAAATTTAATTTAGATATGAAATTGAAATATTTATCAAATTTAGATGGAGTGTTTACTACTGTGAGTGGTTAGAAAAAGAATTTCTGCCAAAAATGATAGAGCTTATGATCCCTATCCTCTTCCGGATGGGACCAAAACTGCTATAATTTGTGGGCATAGATACATGCTGTATGTGAAACTTGGTGCAGTCATCCATTTTAAATCGATGGAATCTCCACATCCTTTGAAACAAAAGRTATTTCTGATGGCCAAAGAGAACTGTGTTAGTGAAGCCTCCCTAAGTCTGCACTAGCAAAATTAGGCTGGCAGCAAATTTTGTTACCTTAAGGACAGTTTCGCATTAATGTATTTGTTTTCAAGCCCAGAACTTGTGCTGATGTTACTCAGTATTATTTTCTGATGTAGAGAAACCTTTAAACAAGGAAACATTTCCAGTGTTCTTATTCAGCTGCTGAGAATTTTGTATAAAAGCAAGAAAAAGAACAATATAAAATGTCTGACTTGCATTGCTKAGTTGTGTTTGCACCTCACCCTCTTGCTCCTATTTTAACAGTTTCCATTTATTTGTGAATCCACATGCCTCAGCACAGCCTTTTAGTCTTCTCAAGAAGAGCTGTCACAGATATCCACTTTTCTTATGAAGGGAGTCATTGGTTTGTGCATAGCTTATTCTCTTTTTAGTGCCAGAGATAACATTTATCAGCAATTTAATTCATAATAAGTTTCCTTAGTGGCTCTTGCCTGCAGTTCTCACTGTTGCTTTTTTGTCACAAGAGCCACTGATTGGCATATTTCTGCTTTTACCTTATGGATTTATTGATGATACTATCAATCTTACTCAGGCAGGATGACAGCTCAGTATTAGATTCACTTTCTTGGCAGCTTCTGCAGTTAGCCTTCGACAAAATGATAGCTCCAGACCTTTGTCAAGTGCCCAGCAATCTGGATCCCAAAAGACAGCTATCAGGTTTTAGACCTGAAAGTCTTAATCATCAAGCTATTAGATAACTTTGTGTTTTGATAATATGTTGGGAAGCCTTTTGCTTGCAAGGGAGCTGCTATTTAAAATCACAGTTATTAAATAAAATTGCACTTCCCCCCATAACAAAAGTGTCAGCTGATTATAGGTTTTTCATCCCTTAATTTTTATTAATTGTGTTGATTACCCATATTTCCAAGAGTTAGAAACAGTCATTTAGGCAATGAGATATGTCTATCTGCCAATAGTAAAATCAGGAAATAGCTAAGAATACTTTTAAGTATCATTGAATTTGTGGAATTCTGAAGATGCTAGGCAGTTAGTGAGATATTTAATGTTTGTTTGCTTTCCRTTGCAAAAATTGGATCATTACAAATCCTACAGTGAATGCACCACAGTAGAATCATGGAAAATCATAGAATAGTTTGGGCTGGATGGAACTTTTAAAGGACATCTAGTCCAAACCGTCAGCAATGAGCAGGGACATCTTCCGCTAGACCGGATTGCTTGGAGCACTGTCCAAACTGACCTCAAATTTTGCCARTGATGGGGCTTCCGCCACCTCTCTGGGCAACCTGTGCCAGTGTTTCACCATCCTCATTATAAAAATCTTCCTTATGTCTGGTCTAAATCTGCCCTCCTTCAGTCTAAAACCATTGCCCCTTGTTCTGTGGCTGAGAATCTGTTCTCATCTTTCTTATACGCCATCTTTAACTATTGAAAGGCTGCAGTAAAGTATTCACTTCTCCACACTAAGTAACCTGGAGTTTCTGATGCTGCTGCAATATATGCTGCTTATCATGGGAAAAGTGCTACCATGAATTAACTATTAATTTGAATGGTTACAGTTGTTCCCACACTGGGATCGAAGATGTTATCTTTTACCTGACTAGTGTAGTTAAAACAATGTACTATTTGTGTGCATGAGCTTGAGGATTACTTTTGTACTGTCTATGTTATGTAGAGGGGCTGTAGTAAAAGTTGGCCTGAGGGAAGATTATGTTTTCCCAATGCAGGGCACAGCTGAGAAGAAACATGGTTCCTATACCATGGGGAGGATAAAACTAATTCTAGTTTTCAAGCAGTTCTTAGAATATTTGGTAGGGGTTCTATTTTAGATTAGCAGTGAATATAGAAACTGTTTGTTGCTCAGCTTTTAATGTCAGTTGCTTAAAACCATTCTTCTGTTCATAGATTATTTTGCAAAGAATCCACAATGACTTTTATTAAATAGTAGATGAAGGGCTGAGAATAAAATYTTCCAGCAGACTTAACCTTAAATATGGAAGAAAAACACTATTTAAAAAACAAAGATATACAACCATTGGAAGGAAAAGGGGGATAATACAGCTGCAAAAGATTTCAGTGTTGATTTTGCCTTGAGAACAGCCTTATTAGCAGATAAATTTTAAAATAAAATTGTTTTGCCAAAGGCATTTATTCCAAATGGAAGCTGATATTGAATTACTAGAAGGAAGTATCTGGCCTGGCTACAACTGAATTYTCACACACTTAAACTATGAGAGGCAAACCAAAAGCCAGATACTTTTGTTTTAACACAGTAAGCGAATATCACATTACCAATCAATTCTTGCGGAATGTTCATTCAAAATTCCTGCTATATAGGCCAAAACCCTACTGTTCCTTATTTTGTGTTGTTCACGTATAAGATGGTATTTCCAGAATATTGCTGAGGCTAAACTCSTACTGTTCTTGCTAAAGAGCACCAGAAATAAGGCTTACAAGCCTTGCTACTGGATCCAAACTGTGATGCTCGGAGGAAGAGATGGCACTCTGGGATACCTGACTCCATGTTCATTTTACCAGAGTATTCTGCAGCTAAAGCCTGCAATGAAAAGCCACCATTGACTGCAGTCAATGCACAGGATCCAGTCTGTGGCAGTCTATGCATGAGAAWGAAAATCTAGATTTTTTGGTCTTCTGTGCTAGACAGAGAAAAATCTCTCAGTTTATTCTTGCTTAGAAAAAAAGTATAGTGGCATATAGGYTCCATCTTCCCTGAGCAGATGGTGAAAACTGTTGATTTAACATCTTCTTTCACAAATCTGGCAATAAGATGAACTGAAGATATTACTGAGAGAAGCAGAGACCTCATAATGCAAGATATTGTGATGAGTTTAGGCTGATAAGAAAGCTTTATGGAGCATTTTTTGGAAACTCAGATGGCAGGCTAAATAGTCTGGAATTACTATTCCATCCCCATTGAYTATAGAGTGCCTAGGCTCTCTAGTGTGTATTCTAGCTAGGAAATGGAAATTAAAGGGGCTGAACCCAAGCCATTATGTTCAGCCAGGTAGGATTTAATGTGGCASAGTTTGTTCTTAAAATATCTTTCTAATGATCATCATTTGTTGTAGTTCTTAAATGCTATAGAAGTGGGTTTAGAAAAAAATACTTATGCAGATAGATTATTTAGTCACTGGTGGAAATGAGATGTGGGAGAATAATTCGAAGTGAATAATTTATTGGAGGATTTTTGTCTTTTTCTCTTTTCTGAATTATCCATGAAAGTAAGTATTCTGGATGTTATTAATGACTATTATAGGGTGGGTCTTTGATTTATTCACAGTTACAGATCTGGTTAGAGCTGAAAAATGTGCAGTGCAACTTTCTTTCAGGATCTTTGGAGGAGAAATGAAGGTATTTAAGTAATGAAATAGAGGAAAGCTGTTTAAAGCACCGCTACAGTAACAAGCAAGTGCAGATTTTGGTATTAAGTAAAGTTTGGCAAGTACTATGGCAAAGGGGTATGCCAGTAAGTCATGAACCATGTCCATGTACCAGAAATTAAAAACAAACAAACAAAAAGTTCCTGGGAAGAAATAGAAGTAATTTCTGCTTCATCTTATTACAGAGAAGATTTAGAAGTTGTGAGAAACTAATCCATRTGAGGTATAAGTTTTGAGGCATAGGAGTATAGTAAAGAAACAGGTCTGTACTAAACAATGTCTTAGTTGTTTGCTGTTTGGTTGTTGGTTCTTTTCCTTTGCGTTCAGGGTTTTTTTTTTTTATTTTGGACTGGATTAGCAGTGATTCTATAACCTGTTTCTTGGTGCAAATACTCAGTTTTTTATTGATTTGTATTCTGAAAGCATTTATCTTCATTTGAAATTCTTTATTTGAATGAAGATTTCTTCCAGTAAACCAATTTCCTAGAATTTTTGCAGGAGTCAAATGCAACAGGATCTTGAAACGAGCCTAAATAAGTTAACTTTAAAAAGAAAATAAATGCAGTAAATTCCTGGCTTTCTTCTCCCTGTGCTGATGAAGTTGCTAAATGAGAACAGTAGTGATCGATACAGTAATTGCTAGACCCATCCAGCTCATTGTGATGAACGGCTGTTTATCTGCATTTTCACTGACCTTTGTTTATGGCCCTTCTGCCAGTTTCCAATTCTTATGGAAGGGCTTCAAATCCCGTGCAATTGAAATTAATCTGTCCTGTGAGATTTCATGAGCCACYGTAAAATATGCTGGTCCCTTATGGTCTTGGAGTATATAGCAATATATCTATTGCATTCCTCTCATCTATCAATGCCAGCTAATTTTGATTATTATCTGTTTCTTGTGTCGTGATCTGAAAAACATAAATTTCTACACAGAGTACTTTTTATTAGRTTGGACCCATTACACCTTTGTAGGGGCAAAACACATCAAAAGAAATAAGCTTAAGGATAATTCTTTATAATTTTTTTTTCAGTGATTCTCCACTGCAAAAGAGAAACCACCCATTGTATAAAAGGCTTTTTTGAGGGATTATTTTCTTTTAATGAACAAGCTGTAGTACTGACTGTAATGTGCTTTTACCAATGCAGAAAATCATCTTGCACCTTTATTCTCTAGAAAAAAACAAAGATCTTTTTGAGAATCCCCATGAGGAGGTGTGTCCACTTTCATTTACTATTTTCCTTTCTCAAACATTTCTTGGCAAAATCCATAAGCACCTTCACAAGATTTTGTTGGTATGATTTTCTTAAGTTTTGTTCTTTTTAGAAAGCARGGTGTGGGCATAAACATGGTCTCCAGATAGTTCTGTTTGCTGGTGTCTGGTTCTGTATGTGCCTGGTCAGTTCCTCAATGTCTCTCCACAGCTTATGATGAGATGACTGGTTTCAAAATGACCTGTGTCCTCTATGTATTCAATATGCATGAAATGTCTTGTCTCCATAAAGAACATCTGTTCTTTAAAAGCTCTTTTGTGTGCAAGTGCTATTTCCCGTTTTATAGCCTGGCTCATGGACTGGTTAAAAATATTGTGAATCATTTTTTGTGCTGSATCTCATAGAATTTGAACCATTCGACCTAGCCTGTCCATTTCCATTAAGAGCAAATTCCCCATTGCTCAGTTTCCCTAACCTGTGCCCTAGGAAGAAAGGTGTCCTGTCCTGTGTCTTTCTCACTCATTAAACATCTGAAGCAGAATTCCTTTAGATTGACAAATGATTGCAATGTCTATTTTCACACTGGGCTGAACAAAAGAACCAAACATAATTATCAACAAAGTTTGGTTGAGAATATAAATTTGACACCAATCTTGCAGCGCATTCTTTTCTATTTCTCTGATGCCTGTTAATTCTTGAATGTTARTTGTTTTTTTATAGCTATAGGAACCTACACCCCCCTAGACCATCCTGGTCCAGTAAATGCTGGAGAASAGCTTTACCCAGACAGGTAAACAACAGTTTTTCACTTCTCTTTGATGAAAACCTGCAGGCTAAATTTTGTTTCACATATTTTGTTCTCATTTTCAACATTTTGGCAGAGGATTTCACATAAGTGTTTTTCCACAGAAGAGTTTAAAAAAACCATTAAAATAAGAAGAAAATACTTTAAAATGAACAAAACCAGCAGTGCTTAAGAAATCTGCCTGATTTTTTTTTTTTAAGGCAACATAACTAAAATGTTTTAGTAACCCTGTGCCGCTCCCTATCCAGCAAGCCAAATTTACTTAGAATCAAGGAAATAAACAGATAGCTTCCACTTTAGTGAGAACTTCCACTTTACTGAACAGGACATTTGAATCAGTTTTTGAAGTGACATTTGAATCAGTTTTTTGAAGTGATCCTGTTTGACCCTTTTCCCAGCCTTCAGGACCCAGAATAGCAGGATTTAATTTTCAGCCGGCATCTCACACTGAAAGGACTCATATTTGTTCTGATTTGATAGGAGAAAAAACATCATTAGTCACATGTCTGCTGAGCTGGAAAAAAAAGGGAAGAAGGAAGGGTGAAGTTATTAATTGTAAAGGCAACTAATTTGCTAAGCTTGCCACTTTCATCACTTCCAGAGAATAGGTCTATTTAGGCTGGTTTTGTTTTCCTTACTTTAAAAGTATGGACCAAGTGTGACTTTCCCTCACTCTGTAGGTAATAGCACCTTATTTTCTTTATTATCTCTTATATCACAGTGAGTGGTTAATCCAGCTAAGCACAACTAAAATCCTTCCTCACTGACTTCCCAGCTTCGGCATTTTGTGGAACAATAATTAATGTTTGTTGTGGGAAGCAGGTTGGGAGTTCCTCGTGTGAGCCTTTATTAGTATCATCACTCACACATTGTAATGAAGCAAAAGTGATTCTTCTTCGAAATTGTTCCCAGTGAGATCACAATTATTAAATACCATMATTGCTTATAATAATTAAACTTTTATTATCTGGGTTCCAACCCTGTCAATTTGGTTTCCCCTGAGAGCCTGTTGTTTTTTAGCCAAAAGTTGTGGGGGACCATGTTATGAATAATGCCATTTCCAAGCATGCACTATGATGCAGAAACAGCACGGCTTCTAATTGGGAGTGATGAATTTTCTAGTGATGGATAGGCAGTGCCAACACCAATGATTTGAAAGATGCAATGAAAATCGGTCCCTTTGTGATATGGATATTTTTATTTGAACACTGATGAGTGTAATGAGCTAGGCCAGCTTAAATGAAATCCTGCCCTAAGTATATCAAAGAAGAATAATGTGGRCCTTTAATCAGGGACAGCTTAAGAAACGCCCTGGGATCTGGAGAGTAAAGTTTTGCAGGAACCAGAGGCAAAGGAATTAGCTAGTAACTTGGTAAGGCTCTATGTTTAGCTTTTGCTTGGACTAATAAAAACTAGGTGAAATTGTTATTTGCCATATTCAGGAAATAAATTTATAGATGCCCAATATTTGATCAATGGATTCTGCTGTCAAAATTGAGTGTATATGGACTTACCTGAGGAATCTGGCTTATCAGAGGGAGTTGAGTCCCTAACCCAGCATTTGTGGCTGCCTGTGTCTATTTGACGGAACCATGAGGAGTCCTGGGGCTTGTGTAGATGGCACATCTGTAAGACATTGAAGTGCACTGTCAAGTCTATGGGAAATATACCGTGTCTGCTAACAGGAGAGAAAAATCCAGAATCCTGGAAACCAGAAACTGGCTGATGTTCTTTGATTSTCATTCTTTAACATACACTGTTGGGTTGGAACAGTAGAGAAAGTCTTACAGACAGAACCATCATAGTGTTACTTTTGTGGAAGTAAAACTGCAGTTTCTAAAATCCAACATGATGAGGTTGATAACATTGAAATGGACACATTAAAATAATATTGAAAATGTGTCAGGATGGATTTGTGAAATCTTTTTTTTTCTGTTCTGTGTGTCAAAATGTAATGCTAAGCTCATAAATATCTAAGAATGAGTTTATTGGAGAGAAAAGCAAGCACTGGTTTCATCAGTTGTCATGGCTAAGCTGCAAAGTATGAATTCCTAGCCAACATCATTAAAGGAGGATTTTACCGTATGTTCCTTTTCTTATTATTACTCATTATTTACATTACTGCAAAATGCATGTCCTCCATTCCACTGCATGGCCTTTTACTTGACCTTATCTCCAAGCAGTTAAAATTCCCAGACCTTGTCTCTTCATTTTATAGAAGTGAAATCATTAACTTCAGTGGAATTATTTGCAGAGATCTGTTTGCAGGGGACAAGCTGAAGAATCATTACCTGATTAAGACAAAACAYGAAGAGTGGATATGAAAACCAATGAGAGGTAAAAGAGTCACTAATGAAAATAATATAATTTTAATCTTCCCTATCATASCTGTGTTAGCTGGGTGCAGTGGAAGAAATTAGGTTCTGCGGGAGCAGAAAAGATTATCACCACAAAAATCTCAAAGATGATAAAACTAATGTTTTATACTTTTGTCTCAGAACATACCTAGGATCACTAAGAACTTCTTTCTGAGTCTTGTTGAATTGTTCTGCTGGGAAAAGTAAGGCACCTCTAGAGCGCTGATGTGACCCTAGACTGGGTGTGAAAGAGCACTGATGGGCATCACATACCCAAAATGATCAAGGTGATGTGAGACAGGTGTACTCACAAGGTTTTTAGTTAGACACAAGGGAAAAGCYGTGTCCTATTTGAGCTTTGGGAGCTGGGGATAAAAAGCAAGTAGTGGTATTTGTACTTCTGATCGTTGAACTGCTTCTGGATGTCAGCAGTTTGCAGCTCTGTTCTTCCTGCCACATTCTCTGATGACTTCCCCACACAAGGACACAGCTCCTTATCTCAGGAGCTTYCATTTTCCAAAAGAGRGAGTAGACCCTGAACCTGAGTAAASCCTGGCTTTGTAGTTTGTTAGAGCACGAGTTCTGAGGAAGRGACCCTCACTGGGCTGTTGTGACACCCTGTGTGCTCAACTTTCCTCCACACACTCTGACTTCACACACATCTCAAAGAAAGATGACAAAAAGTTCAGGTCCCTGCCAGTCCAGTGCTATCTTTTGTGGGATAGTTTCCACTATTTTTTCTTGCCTACTTTGAAATTAGTGCTTTCTTGGAAATTGTCCCCCAATGGAACAGAAATTATTTTTGGGAACTTTAGCTTAATACCTAAATGAACATAACTTTTCTCCCTTCAGTATATTTGATGAAAGACATGAGCACTGCTCTTACCCTATGAAGGCACCATGTCCCAATATAGATACCCAATCCCAAATTTGGGGGTTCAGAGCTCTGTGTCCCCTAGGATATGCTTATATCTTGTGAACATTGCAGATGGTAATTTTAAACCACCTATGCCACAAGGAAATCTCGCTTCTTCAGTTGACAAACAAACCAACTGGCATATAGGAGCATACCTGAGCCTAAATGGGGTTGAGAAACCAGTCACTGGTTTAGGCTTCATCTGGATTTTGGAACTTTTCTGCCTGCAGAATCAGGTTCCAAGGCAGTTCCTTCTTTGTGACAAGTTTTGTCACTCCCCATAGAACTACAATAACTGTGGAATGTGGCCCAGAACCCTTTCCAGAGCATACTTCCATACAGCAAATGTGTCTCTGGCATCTCTCACCRTCAGCTTTAGTCTCCTTTGGATACACATACACTTCATCTTTACTACTGATGTCATGTTAATCCATATAAATAATTAGGAATTTTAAGTGGGATAAAATTCTAGATCTTGCATTCTGTGCTTAGATAGACATTTTTCTAGTGTCCTGAAAAAATCATCTGAATAAGGATGAGAATAACAAAATAATGTTATCTCGGTGCCCTGTGGTATATGAAAATTAGACTGCTTTTTAGTCAGGATGCTGAATCTTTTGAATTTTAACCTCAGGTATTTATCTCTTTCTTTTTACTGTGCAGAATTAAAATTACAATGCATTGGACCTTTATTAAAGGCAATAAAACCTTGCAACTGGCTTCCATGACCTATCAATTTCAAACAATGTAAATCCATCTTCAGTGATTCCTGAGATTACAAAACATTAGTATGGTATATATAATGTATATTATAATTATTAAATATTATATAAAATAACTTTTATTTATTATATTAGCTTCTTAACTAGAAATGAGATGATGAATAACAGCAGAAAAGGAATTTTTTGTAGTTCAGTTTACTGTATTAGAGCTGGTCTTAAAAACATAAATTCAGCTATTTGTGTATTTCGACAAGTCTGAATGTAATGCTGCTTTAAAAGCTCCTCCATCAATAGCCATAGTGACTTTAAACTGTTCTTAATTGCTTCCAAATAATCTATGTTKTGAAATAGTTTCTTTCTTTAAGGCTCTCACGTTTGAGGCATMTGTTACAAAGGAACTTGGGCTACCTAAGAGCTCTGCTCTCCTTTGTGCATCAGTAAATAACCTCCATGGTACTGTCAGTAGAGCTGTTCATCAACAAAAATGTCTACTTTGAAAGAAAAGTACTTTTAAATGAGAAGTGGTGGGAAGATAAGGAGAAAATTTGTCTCTGGTTCCTTTCCCAAAAGACAAATAATCTAGTAAGACTATGGGAGTTTCAGCCTGATTCTTGCAACACTGTGGGGGAAACATGTCTCCCCAAGACCATTAAATGACTTTTAAATGTGATTAGAGAGGSGTTTAGAATCATTCTCTGCTTATGGGGAAAGAATTCAGTTCAAGGCTGACTTCATGCTGCAGATCAGACTTATGGTGAAACATACTGACATAAATGCACTTAATTGCTTTGGTTTTCAAATTTTATTGTTATAAAGTAAAAAATAAACACACGAACAAAAACCCAAAACAAAATAAAAAACCACCACCACCACCAAAAAAACTAGAATCAAACAGTTAATAGAAATAATCTCAAATTCTCATGCTGACTTCCAGAAGTGCCTTTTCAGAGCTCAGGGTAAATCTTTGTTGTAAAAAAAATCAGAAAGGGACTAAGAGTTACAAATTATTGGTGTCTTTATTCCTAGATACAGGAACTTATTGGAAAACACAGAAACATTTGAAGTTAATTAAAATCATTAATAACATAATTAATGTTATTTTGAATGTGTCTATCACTAAACATTAATTATCTTGTAGCCACTGGAACAACATAATGATAGCATCATTCTTACTGATTAGTGTAAGGCTGTATTCCTTTGCTAGAATTTAAATGCTACGAAATGAAGATAAATGGGGTACCCGCCTACGTATTTACTCAACAAAAGCATGTCTGTGTTGCTTGGTTTGAGAGGTCTTGAGAACAAAACCTCCTGGTGAAGAAGTTTACTTGCTGCCTCTGTGCTCATTAATTCAGCCTGGCAAATGGGCCRTGTGGAAGAGAATGAAAACAGCAACAGAAAGAAGTAACAGCTTAGGTCTGACTTATGCAGTCCTAAGATGCCCGTAAGTCCTTGACAGAAGATAAGTCTAAAGGGGTCCTCAAAACTGGAAATGTTGGTATCTCTTTCTGTGTATGGCAGGACTTTCTTTTCTAAMCTTCCCTCTGCCTCAGAAAGGCATCAAATGTGTATGACAAAGTTGCATATTGCTTGCATCTTGATTCTTCATGGAGCATCTCAGAATCAGAGTAAGCCTTGCACTCAGTATCTGAGCAGCAAGAGTCTATTCCTAAAAATATGACAGTCAAGCTTTTAAATTGCWTCTCAAACCCAGCATGTTTATACAGGACCATGCATTGACCTTTTCTCCTGGCCTTAGTTCATGTTTGAACTCGACTGTGGTCGATGTCTCAGCCCTCCATAGCCCAARCTGTTTGGCAGTCAGCCTCATTATCTGTAACCAGCTGATTTCCCTGGGAGAAAAGGACCTTCTGCTACAGATGGATAACTAAAGCCTGCCTTATCTTTGTCTGGCCAAAGCAGACCTTTCCTCAAAAAATTCAAAATGGACATGAATTGCTTTCCCTTAAAAAAACTAAGCCTATCTCTGTGATCTGAAAGTAAAGAAAAGCAATTTTCTTTTTAGTGATCATTTTACAAGGAAATGAGAGAGGTTTGTGTGATGTCTTGAGTTTGAGAGCTACAGAATTATTTAAATATTTCTTACTTACATATTCCATCTATCAGGATCTTTTTGCTGAACTCAAGAACTTGTAGGTACTTCAGCTCTCCAGAAATATTAAGCTTCACCTAAAGGCCCAGGTGCTCTTAGCTCTGGTTCAGTTTCTGATAAAAGCCTATTTTGTACAGCTGCTGGAACTGGGGGGTAGTGAGTGACTCACATTAACCACTTTTGATCTGAACTGTGTAAGATCCAGTTCAGATCAGTCATCTTAGAAAGGGTAAAATTAGCAGAATTTTCACAAATTCTGCTAAAGAGAAACACAAATATCATTAAGGTCAAAAACCTGAATGCACTAGCCTTGGTCTATATGTAGATGTAGAACATGAGAGTYTAAAAGTAGATTTTTGTTGGTAGGTAAATTAGTAAACAAACTAATTGCAAGTGAAACTAGCATGAGTAAAATGTGTTCCTGTAAGAGCAGGATTTATTACTCCTTTTTGTTCATATATGTTGAGCTGAGAGTTGTTTATCAACTGGTTTGGAAATGTAAACCTCCTTCATGCTTTAATTTATACTATGGTAACTCCTAGTGGTGTTTTTCTTCCCTGTTTGCTCCCTGGGCTTGTCCCTGATTCCTCTCATTCCCTCATCCATCTGACAGCACCAGTAGGTAGCAAAGTGATAAAAAGAACTGTTGCTCTTGAGCTTTCTCTATGACTCATGAGAAATATATGGATCACTCAGATGTTTTTTACTTATTATGACTTATGTACTCCCTTCTCTCCATGGGATGCATTTAGGATCCCGTTGGAAGCAATTAGATATGAAATATGAACACATATTTATTAAAAAGGCGCTGTTTTCATTGTTCCCTTAAGTGTGATTTATCAGCACTACAAACTCAGTCTCAATGTAATGTATATCCTCTTATTGTTCAAACAAAAGAAAAATAAACATGTGCAGCAGGTAGAGATTATATATAGCTGCTGAACTCCTCTGTCAGTGGCAAGCTAATGAGTGAGGATGTGATGGTCTGACGGGAGGTATTGCTCTTTGGTGGGACTGGAGTGGTGCCTGAAGTGGATTCTTGGAKATTTCTTTCTTTCTTTCTTTCTTTCTTTCTTTCTTTCTTTCTTTCTTTCTTTCTTTCTTTCTTTCTTTCTTTCTTTCTTTCTTTCTTTCTTTCTTT